>NC_090651.1:175324334-175401834 GCF_040937935.1 Hyperolius riggenbachi | reverse complement strand
CTGGTAAATGGTTTACTGACCATGGTATTACTGTGCTCAATTGGCCTGCCAACTCTCCTGACCTGAACCCCATAGAGAATCTGTGGGATATTGTGGAGAGAAAGTTGAGAGACGCAAGACCCAACACTCTGGATGAGCTTAAGGCCGCTATCGAAGCATCCTGGGCCTCCATAACACCTGAGCAGTGCCACAGGCTGATTGCCTCCATGCTACGCCGCATTGAAGCAGTGATTTCTGCAAAAGGATTCCCGACCAAGTATTGAGTGCATAACTGAACATAATTATTTGTAGGTTGACTTTTTTTTGTTTTAAAAACACTTTTCTTTTATTGGTCGGATGAAATATGCAAATTTTTTGAGATAGGCATTTTGGGTTTTCATGAGCTGTATGCCAAAATCATCAATATTAAAACAATAAAAGGCTTGAACTACTTCAGTTGTGTGTAATGAATCTAAAATATATGAAAGTCTAATGTTTATCAGTACATTACAGAAAATAATGAACTTTATCACAATATGCTAATTTTTTGAGAAGGACCTGCATTAAGGGTGGGCCATTTATATGGATACACCTTAATACAATTGGGATGGTTAGTGATGTTAACTTCCTGTTTGTGGCACATCAGTATATGTGAGGGGGAAACTTTTCAAGATAGGTGGTGACCATGGTGGCCATTTTGAAGTTGGCCATTTTGAATCCAACTTTTGTTTTTGCAATAGGAAGATGGTTATGTGACACATCAAACTTATTGGGAATTTCACAAGAAAAATAATGCTGTGCTTGGTTTTAACGTAACTTTATTCTTTCATGAGTTATTTACAAGTTTCTGACCACTTATGAAATGTGTTCAATGTGCTGCCCGATGTGTTGGATTGTCAATGCAACCCTCTTCTCCCACTCTTCACACACTGATAGCAACACTGCAGGAGAAATGCTAGCACAGGCTTCCAGTATCCATAGTTTCAGGTGCTGCACATCTCGTATCTTCACAGCATAGACAATTGCCTTCAGATGATGGTGTGGTATATGGGGTACAAAGATAGTCGGGCCATTCTTCATGAATGGAAACCTCAAGGTCACTGGATATGCAAAATTGCTACATAATGATGTTTTTCCCTCTTTATGCACTGAAGCTGGCACGTTCCCAGAGTTTTTCCAGCAAGATGGTGCACCACCACATTATGGGTGTCAGGTCCGAGCATTCCTAGATGAACAGTTTCCTGGAAAGTGGATTGGTCATCGTAGGCCAGTTGAACGGCCCCCAAGGTCTCCCGATCTGACCCCCTTAGACTTTTATCTTTGTGGTCATCTGAAGCCAATTGTCTATGCTGTGAAGATACTTTTTGTTGCTATCAGTGTGTGAAGAGTGGGAGAAGAGGGTTGCATTGACAATCCAACACAATGGGCAGCACATTGAACACATTTTATAAGTGGTCAAAAACTTGTAAATAACTCATGAAAGAATAAAGTTACGTTAAAACCAAGCACATCATTGTTTTTCTTGTGAAATTCCCAATAAGTTTGATGTCACATGACCCTCTTCCTATTGAAAAACAAAAGTTGGATTCAAAATGGCTGACTTGAAAATGGCCGCCATGGTCACCACCCATCTTGAAAAGTTTCCCCTCTCACATATACTAATGTGCCACAAACAGGAAGTTAATATCACCACCATTCCCATTTTATTAAGGTGTATCCATATAAATGGCCCACCCTGTATATGTATGTAAGTATGTATGTATGTATGTATGTATGTATGTATGTATGTATGTGTATATATATATATATATATATATATATATATATATATATATATATATATATATACTCAAAGGATTATTAGGAACACCATACTTATACGGTGTTTGACCCCCTTTCGCCTTCAGAACTGCCTTAATTCTATGTGGCACTTATTAAACAAGGTGCTGAAAGGATTCTTTAGAAATGTTGGCCCATATTGATAGGATAGCACAGTGGTCTGAATCTGTGGCTCTAGAGCCATATGTGGCTCTTTAGTCATTTTAGTGCAGCTCTGCTAGCGGCAGAGGCTAATCTGCTATTGTCTACTGACCCCCCCCCCCTTCGTGTAGGTGCCAGTTGGTGCATCCCAGCCCACCGAGCCCTGCAAAATCTTCTGGGCCTCTCTACAGTGGCACTGTGTGACTGTGAGTGTGACCCAGGCTGTACTGCACTGTGCGGACTAGTGCATAGCCTTGTTCAGAGCTTCCACCAGACTAGTCCCAGACTCCGCCAGAAGAATCAGCAGAAGCGAGATGTAATGGTATGCTACCCGGGCTTCTGCTTGTAATTAAAGCTCTTAATGTGTTGGATGTGGACGGGTGGGCCGAGCACTACTAGGGGGCCTCATGTTCCCTCATAACTAGTACACTGCTGAAAGGGCTAAAAGTGGCCAGGCTAATCATTATTAATGCAAGGCTGTGTCAACTTTGGGGGCTAATCATAATCATAATTCCAAGGAAATGCAGTGTTATCCTTTACATTAAATGTCAGTATTGTAATAATTTTATTGTAATGTGAAAAATCGTTTTAGTTACGGTATAAGATTATTAATATATCATCTGGTTTTATTTAATGTCAGTAGCTAGTTTAAACAAATTCCTACAAACATGGTTCTTGAAAAGAAATTTGTCTCTCAAACAAAATCTTAATTGATTCGAGCTTTGTGACATGGTGCATTATCCTGCTGAAAGTAGCCATCAGAGGAAGGGTACATGGTGGTCATGAAGGGATGGACATGGTCAGAAACAATGCTCAGGTAGCCCGTGGCATTTAAACGATGCCCAATTGGCACTAAGGGGCCTAAAGTGTGCCAAGAAAACATCCCCCACACCATTATACCACCACCACCAGCATGCACAGTGTTAAAAAGCCATGATGGATCCATGTTCTCATTCTGTTTATGCCAAATTCTGACTGTATCGAGACTCATCAGACCAAGCAACATTTTTTCCAGTCTTCAACTGCCCAATTTTGGTGAGCTTGTGCAAATTGTAGCCTCTTTTTCCTATTTTTGTGGAGATGTGGGGTCTTCTACTGTTGTAGCCCATCCGCCTCAAGGTTGTGCGTGTTGTGGCTTCACAAATGCTTTGCTGCATACCTCGGTTGTAACAAGTGGTTATTTCAGTCAACATTGCTCTTCTATCAGCTTGAATCAGTTGGGCCATTCTCCTCTGACCCACAGGACTGCCGCATACTGGATGTTTTTCCCTTTTCACACCATTCTTTGTAAACCCTAGAAATGGTTGTGCGTGAAAATCCCAGTAACTGAGCAGACTGTAAAATACTCAGACCGGCCCATCTGGCACCAACAACCATGCCACGCTCAAAATTGCTTAAATCACCTTTCTTTCCCATTCTGACATTGTCTGGAGTCCAGGACCACACCTATAAATGCATTAAAGAGAATCTGTACTCTAAAATTCTTACAATAAAAAGCATACCATTCTATTCATTATGTTCAAACAGAAAAAATGGAAAGCGGAGGAGCGCTCCATAGTGTAAAACCAAAATGTATTTCATAAAAATGCACATAACAAAATGCACTTACTAGAGGTAGATGTATACAAGCATGTCAAATGGGCAAACGCCCTGTCCTGAAACCCTGGGGTGGCCGCCTTCTTCGACCGACGTGGCCTGCGGCGGTCGTGGTCCGGACCACGATTAATGCCGGCGTTTTGCGTGAGTGATTTTCCTGCGATAAACGCAGAAAAATCACTGGACACTGCGGCGGTTTTGGAGCGATCGCAATTAGCCGGCAAACCGCTGCATGTAACATGTTTGCGGTTAACGCTAACCGCAAACACGGCAGTGAGAACACTGCCATGTGTTACATGCTGTAGCGGTTGCTCAAGTGAGAACGGGCCCTAAAACCTGGTACAGTTGGTCTTTGGGTTACTGGGGTTCAAACTCAAAAAATTGGTTAGAGCCACAAACAGCCAATCAGATTTGTTTCATTTCAATGCAAATTATTGATGCCAAAGACCACAAAGCTCACAAACTAGGTTATTGAGTAATTGTGTGTTAGGGTTAAAAAAAGAAAGTGGGTGCAGCCAACACCAGCCAAATACATACCCAGGCAACACCGGGCCATCAGCTAGTATATATCTGATATATTGGAATTTGCATATGCCAAGTCGATGCGCTTTGCAGTGTGTCCCCACGGCTTGGTCCGGCCGCCCTGTGTATTGATAGGCCTCTCCCACCCCCTCCCTCGTGCTATCGTGTGTGGGGGGGGGCGGGTCTTGGCGGACATGCCGGGCATGCTATTGGTTGGCGCGTCCGTCGTGTCTGCCCACCCCGCCCCCTGCTCGCCTGGCTCTTGGGTGGGGGCGGGAGTGGCCACAAAGGGCGGTTTGATTGGCTGGCGGTGGGCACTTATGCGGTGTGTCACGGACAGGGAAGTCACGCCTCCTGAAGAATCCGGTAGAGCCGTCGAAATCGATAGAGGATGCCGCCCTCCTCTATAACCGCGTCTGCCACCTGCACAGCCTCTCCTTAATCGGGGGAGGGTTGGTGGGGGATACTGCCGTTATGTAATTTTATGTGTTTTTAATAGTTAATGAATAAAGTTTTCTATTTTTTCACAATTGCATTTGTGCTCAATCGGGTCATACCCCTCCTACCTTCTACCTCACAAGTTTTGCTATTGTTTACTTGGAGGGGATGCCATGGACGACCCCAAATTGTATCACGCTTTTGTGACCCCCAGGAGGTTAATACCTGCATTACGTTGGTTAATTTAGGACTCTTAGAGCCCAGGGAATCACAAGGTGTGTTTCTTTTGGCAGCTACAGTATGTTGAGATGTTCCAGTGGGATAGCCTTGTTGGCACAGATGGAGCGGGAATGCACCTGTGCCAGGCAAGGGATGAGCAGCAGCTAATAAACGGTGGTTTTAGAAAGCTCACAAAGCTTTATGAAAGTAAATCTAAATTGTGGTGGAATTTAAAATATAACAAATTATATTTGGATGACCAATTTACTCCCCACTGACTACGGTTCATTTTTCCACATCATAGGATTGTAAGTGAAGATTTAAAAAAAAATGTTGAATGTTGTGCCAAAATCTGTTTAACCCTGAGCTAGGTACAGAAGATCTGGTCGGTCTAGAGCAGGGGTGTCAAACTCAAATAGACCGGGGGCCAAAACTAAAGACTTTGACCAAGACGAGGGCCAAACATCTATTTGAAAAATGGTTCACATTTTGAACTTTTTGATACAGTTGTGTGGGTCCCTCTCAATGCCAGGGACCTGGGGCTGGTAGGTAGCATGTGAGGCTTTCCTTTGCTGCTCCAGCATTAGATCCAGGATGAATGGCTCTGTTAGTGTCTTGTGAGCTGTGGCATGCAAAACTGACAGAGACATCCATCCCAGATCTAATGCTGGAGAAGCAGAAAAGGCTACATACCAGTGCCCAGTCCACAGTGTTGAGAGGGACGCACACAAGCTCTGGCTGCTATAATCAAACAGCCCACTCACTGTGTACTAGATTAGACTGTTGCTTTTGGTTGCTTTTGGCCACTTTTGCCAGACTCAGGCAATGCTGTACTGTACTTTCTCTTTTTTTTTATGCTGAGAGACATGTCACTAGGGAGCATTATGGGTTTGAAGAGGTGTTGTAAGGGGAGGAATTGTGGTGCTGTTCCTTAAAGCCACTGAAAAGTGGTATTGAAATTTGCATAGATGGGAGAAGGTGATGGGGAGGGAAACAAAAGGAAAATAACACACTAAGATCTGGCACCATGCCAGGGAAGCATCCCACCTTACTGATACTGAGCAGCCTATGTGGGTTTTGTCAGGAGGGTCGCTTTTGTCCATCTTAGCAGGAACTCTAGCTGCACAGCTCCTCTCTGTGGTATGCCTGGAATGTCAGATGTGTTAGCAGCGTCTGCAGAGTGATTACAGAGACTGGCTGGGCTGTAATAGCTGCAGTGGATTGGCAGTAGTGATGCCTGACAGCCAGGCTCTGTATACCCACTAGTGTTGGGCGAACAGTGTTCGCCACTGTTCGGGTTCTGCAGAACATCACCCTGTTCGGGTGATGTTCGAGTTCGACCGAACACCTGATGGTGTTCTGCCAAACCGTTCGGCCATATGGCCGAACTAAGAGCGCATGGCCGAACGTTCCCCGTACGTTCGGCTAGCGCTGTGATTGGCCGAACGGGTCACGTGGTTCGGACCCGAACGCGCTCTGATTGGCCGAACGGGTCACGTGGTTCGGGTAATAAATACCCGATCCACGTAATTTCTCCGCCATTTGTCTGTGGGTTTAGCTTTGGGTAGGCAGGCAGGGTAGTTCTCTCTCCAGCCAGGCTAGCCAGGGTCCCCCCAGTCATTGTGTCGCTGCTGGGAACAGTAGTACACCGCTCACCCACACTATATAGCATTGTGTTTACTGCCACTCTGTGTACACCGCTCACCCACCACTGTATAGCATTGTGTTTACTGCCACTCTGTGTCTCTGCTGGGAACAGTAGTACACTGCTCACCCGCCACTGTATAGCATTGTGCTCTGTGTCGCTGCTGGGAATAGTAGTACACCGCTCACCCACCACTGTATAGCATTGTGCTCTGTGTCGCTGCTGGGAACAGTAGTACACCGCTCACCCACCACTGTATAGCATTGTGCTCTGTGTCGCTGCTGGGAACAGTAGTACACCGCTCACCCACCACTGTATAGCATTGTGCTCTGTGTCGCTGCTGGGAACAGTAGTACACCGCTCACCCACCACTGTATAGCATTGTGCTCTGTGTCGCTGCTGAGAATAGTAGTACACCGCTCACCCACCACTGTATAGCATTGTGCTCTGTGTCGCTGCTGGGAATAGTAGTACACCGCTCACCCACCACTGTATAGCATTGTGTTTACTGCCACTCTGTGTCTCTGCTGGGAACAGTAGTACACCGCTCACCACTGTATAGCATTGTGCTCTGTGTCGCTGCTGGGAATAGTAGTACACCGCTCACCCACCACTGTATAGCATTGTGCTCTGTGTCGCTGCTGGGAATAGTAGTACACCGCTCACCCACCACTGTATAGCATTGTGCTCTGTGTCGCTGCTGGGAACAGTAGTACACCGCTCACCCACCACTGTATAGCATTGTGCTCTGTGTCGCTGCTGGGAATAGTAGTACACCGCTCACCCACCACTGTATAGCATTGTGCTCTGTGTCGCTGCTGGGAACAGTAGTACACCGCTCACCCACCACTGTATAGCATTGTGCTCTGTGTCGCTGCTGGGAATAGTAGTACACCGCTCACCCACCACTGTATAGCATTGTGCTCTGTGTCGCTGCTGGGAACAGTAGTACACCGCTCACCCACCACTGTCTAGCATTGTGCTCTTTGTCGCTGCTGGGAATAGTAGTACACCGCTCCCCCACCACTGTATAGCATTGTGCTCTGTGTCGCTGCTGGGAACAGTAGTACACCGCTCACTCACCACTGTATAGCATTGTGCTCTGTGTCGCTGCTGGGAATAGTAGTACACCGCTAATCCACCACTATATAGCATTTCTGTACTGCCACTGTACTGCTGCCAGTCAGCGTGTACTTTAAGGATAAGTGAAATGAAGAAGAAATCCTGTGAAAGAGGGAGGGGCAAGGAAAGAGGTGTTTCCCCTGACGGTTCACGTACAGGCCACAGTGGAGCACCGAAGAAAACCCACTCAATACCGCCCATGTTGTCCAGGAAATCAACCCTCACAAATCCAAAAGAACAGGACCAGATAATTAATTGGATGACCTCTCAAGCGTCCAGCAGTGGGTTAAGCAGCACCAGCACATCATGCACGAGGTCCGAGTCCTCAGCCAGTTACAAGGAGCCAGTGGGCACAAAGCTGACACAACCGGCAGCGACACCACGCACACAACTGCCAAATAACCAGTCCGAAGAATTTCCTCAGGACACAATGGGGTATTCGCAGGAGCTATTCCCAGCCCAACAAACTTCCACCTTTCAAATTTTGTATGTGAAGGAGAACATCGCCGTCGTAGCAGCACAGATGAGTCTGTTGAGGAACCCACTGCTGCACGAGTTCGCCTTGTGCCACAAGGTATGCGGCGCGAAATTTCAGGCACCACAAGCGTGGAAGTTCAAGTGAGATGCAAAAGAGGCGCAAACAGAAATCGCCAGCAAGGCAGGTGCTCCAAAGTCTGGTCTTTCTTTGAAGACTGCAGTGAGGATGGTACCATGGTGATTTGCAAGGTGTGCAAGACCCGCCTGAGCAGGGGGAAAAATATTAACAACCTCTCCACTACCAGCATGACCCGCCACATGGTATCCAAACATCCCACTCTGTGGGCAAACGCGGCAGGACAGGGTACCAGCAACACTGCCTCCCTTGGGGTCACCAGACTCACCACCAGACCCTCCTCAGCAGCAGCAGTAGCCCAGCCATTGCGTGGTTCACAACAACATTCACAAACATCAGACGACGCTGACACTGTCACTTTCCGGAATAGTGCTCTTGAGGTCTCCCAGTCTTCATCAAACACAACAACCAACAGCCCTTCAGTGGGCAGCCCTACGGTTCAGTTGTCTGTCTCGGAGATGTTTGAGCACAAGAGGAAATTGCCAGCAAATGACCCCCGGGGCGTGGCACTAACAGCCAGCATAGCCAAGCTTCTGGCCTGCGAAATGCTGCCATATCGAGTGGTGGAGACAAAGAGCTTCAAGTGCATGATGTCAGTGGCCATCCCACGTTACGTGGTTCCCAGCCGCTACCACTTTGCGCGCTCTGCAGTGCCTGAGTTGCATGAGCACGTGGTCAGCAAAATAACCCGAAGCTTGAAGAATGCCGTTGCCTGCAAGGTTCACCTCACCACTGACACCTGGACGAGTGCGTTCGGCCAGGGTCGATACATCTCCCTTACCGTGCACTGGGTGAACCTTGTGGAGCCTGGCAGCGATTCCTCACCTGCTACGGCGCGGGTGTTGCCCACGCCGCAAACAGCTGCACCGCCGTCCCTCCCACTGGATAACAACAGCAGCACCTACCTCTCTGACTCCTTCTCCTCCAACGCATCTCAAAGCTGTACCTCATCCGGAAACGCTAACCCAGCAGCAGTAGGATCGTGGAAGCAGTGCAGCACAGCTGTTGGCATGCGTCAGCAAGCGTTGCTGAAGCTGATCTGCCTTGGGGATAAGCAGCACACAGGGGAGGAAATTTGGAGGGGAATAAAGGAACAGACGGATTTGTGGCTGGCACCGCTGGACCTGAAACCGGGCATGGTTGTGTGTGATAATGGGAGTAATCTCATTCGCGCTTTAAGGTTGGCTAAGCTGACACACATCCCTTGCCTGGCGCACGTGATGAACCTAGTAGTTCAGCGGTTCCTGAGGACATACCCAGGCGTGGCCGATCTTCTGTTGAAGGTGTGACGACTGGCCAAACATTGTAGAAATTCCAGTACTGCTTCGGGGGCACTCGCCAAGATGCAGAAGCGCTTCAATCTCCCCCACCATCGCTTGCTGTGTGATGTCCCTACGCGCTGGAATTCTACGCTGCACATGCTAGCCCACTTTTGCGAGCAGAAGAGTGCAGTGGTCCAGTACATGACGGCGCAGTACCGAGGCGCATCCGGACAGCTGCCAAGCTTCTGTGGATCCGATTGGGCCAACATGTTGGACCTCTGCCAAGTCCTCCAAAATTTTGAGCAATCCACGTTGCTTGTGAGCAGTGACAACTCTTCAGTCAGCATTACCATACCACTGCTGTGTTTACTGAAGAAGTCAATGTTGAAAAGGAAACAGCTGTCATGATGCAACTGGGGGAATCTGAAGGAGAAAACGATCAGCGTGATGATACCAACATCAGGCCATCTGCCTCAGGAAACGCTGGCCCCAGCAGCTATGACGAAGAAGAGGAGGAGGAACAGCTGGAGTTGGAGCAGGAATTTCATGCCACCACTGACGAGGGCCAGAGCGGTGCACGTTGGACTTCCACAATTCAGCGCGAATGGTCAGCAGAAGCAGACCAGGAAGAAGGTGACGACTATGATGCATCACAACTATCACAACGCTCACAAGAGGATGATGAGGATTCTGGCAGGACTCTGGCACACATGGCTCAATTCATGCTAGACTGCATTGAGCGCGACCCACGCATTGTGCGCATTCTGGACAACACCAATTACTGGGTTAATACCCTTCTGGATCCACGGTACAAACACAATGTTTCAAAACTGCTTGAAGAAAGAGTCAGACAGGTCAAAATGGAAGAATACCAGCAGGCCCTTGTGGAGACTTTAGAGAGGAGATTGACATCCTCCCCCTCCTCTAGCCAGTTGTACGCCGACAGACTGACTTCCGCAAACCCGGGATGACCAGGAGGGCAGCAAACAACACAAGCCGCAGCTAGTGCCCAAAAGGGAATGGTATCAGCAGTGTCCTTGGAGTGGGAAAATTTTCTGACACCCATGCAGCAGCCCACAGAACAGCAAGCGTGCAGATCCACCTCCAACACCGATCGCCTGGAGAAGATGGTCAAGGACTACATGTCAGATGGCGTAGCTGTGTTGAACAATCCATCTGCACCCTTCAACTATTGGGTATCGAAGCTAGACACCTGGCACGAACTGGCAATGTACGCAATAGAGGTGCTGGCTTGCTGTTTCAGTGCTGCCGGAGGCATCGTCACAGATCGGCATATCCGCCTCTCCACAGAAAATGCAGACCGTCTGACTCAAATTAAAATGAATCAATCCTGGATTGGAAACGACTACGCAACACTCCCGGACCCCAACCAAGTAACATGAACAATGAACATCTGTGATGGGTTAGCGTTTCCGGTCCCTGTTTATTTAACCTCTCATCTGTATTACATTTATGACTGCATGGCAACAAAATGCATTGCTATCCGCACGCTTCTTGTCCTCATGCAAGGCCTGGGTTGCGCCTCAAAGCGTGGCCTTCTCCTCCTGTGCCTCCTCCTGTTCCATCACGTGTGCTGCTGCTGGGTTAGCGTTGCCGGTCCCTTTTTACAGAACCTCTTATCTGTATTACATTTATGACTGCATGGCGACAAAATGCATTGCTATCCGCACGCTTCTTGTCCTCATGCAAGGCCTGAGTTGCGCCTGAAAGCATGGCCTTCTCCTCCTGCGCCTCCTCCTGTTCCATCACGTGTGCTGCTGCTGGGTTAGCGTTGCCGGTCCCTTTTTACGGAACCTCTTATCTGTATTATATTTATGACTGCATGGCGACAAAATGCATTGCTATCCGCACGCTTCTTGTCCTCATGCAAGGCCTGGGTTGTTGTGTCTCAAAGCGTGGCCTTCTCCTCCTGCGCCGCCCTCCTCCTGTTCCATCACGTGTGCTGCTGCTGGGTTAGCGTTACCGGTCGCTTTTCCTGGAACCTCTTATCTGTATTACATTTATGACTGCATGGCGACAAAAAGCATGTTACCTGTGCAAAGAAAAATGACATTTTCCGCATTTAAAAGACATTTTTTCCTTTGAAACTTTACAATCAATTTTCTCAAAAACTATAAGCTCTTTTTCAAATATTTTTTTCCCTCTTGTACCCACTCCCAAGGTGCACATACCCTGCAAATTTGGGGTATGTAGCATGTAAGGAAGCTTTACAAAGCACGAAAGTTCGGGTCCACATTGACTTCCATTATGTTCGGAGTTCGGCGCGAACACCCGAACATCGCGGCCATGTTCGGCGAACGTTCGCGAACCCGAACATCCAGGTGTTCGCCCAACACTAATACCCACGCAGATTGGGTGATCGCAGCCGCCGAGAGTGCGTGCAGGAAAGTGACAACGGAGGCTTCGTTTGTAATGTAATATACATTTGTCAATTGTCTTTTTGAGTGGGGAAGGAACGTCAAGTGTTGCCCCATGCGGACACTAGCCCTTAACTCTGTCTCCTCACACTGCTCCCCCATCGGGCTGGGAAATCATGGCCCGGCCCATGTTCCACCATTGCGGCTTCCTCTTACTCTCCCCTTTGTTACCTCAGCTCCTCTGGGAAGTGTGTTTTGGCAGTTGAGGAGAATGACTGCTAGGTGCCATTTGCACACACACCACTCGGATACAAGTGTCTGTTAAGACTCCAGACTCAGCCTATAGAAGAAGAAGAGGCAAGCGGAAGTTATAGCAAAAGGTCGGGTGGGCGGAACAGCAGGAGCGTGGCCGTGGGCCAAATGCAATGTTAAATCCTGAATCAATTGGCGGGCCAAATTTTATGGTGCCGAGGGCCAGATTTGGCCCGCGGGCCAGAGTTTGACACGTGGTCTAGAGGAAGAAATCAAGAAAATTACTGAGTCAACTAGTCTATACAGTGATGATCCCTTATATAAAACACGCAATGAGGAGTTAGAAAAACACATTACCCAGTTTAATAAAAACTTGGTGATAAATAGGGATCAGAAAGTTCTACGTGATAGAACCGTATATAGGATTGGTACTGCCTATAGATGGAGCAATCTTACAAGGAGACCTCCCAGTAAACCTAAAATTCCAACAGACAATCCTCCACAGCAGCCCTCTGCTGCTGAGGAATAGAGATGGCTCGAACCTCCGATTTTAGGTTCGTGAACCTCGAACGCAAACTTCCGCAAAAGTTCGGGTTCACGCAAACTTCACGAACCACAATAGACTTCAATGGGGAGGCGAACTTTGAAAACTACAAACATTTATGCTGGCCACAAAAGTGATGGAAAAGATGTTTGAATGGGTCTAACACCTGGAGTTTTGCATGGCAGAGTGGGATAGACGCCAAAAGTCCTGGGGAAAAATCTGGATTTGACGCACAGCAGCATTTTAAAGGCAGAAATCACATTGCAATGCTAAATTGGAGGCTAAAGTGCTTTAAAACATCTTGCATGTGTATACATCACACACAAGCAATAGAACACAGCAGTACATGCATCCAGCTACATTTAAAAGTGATCAGCAGGTGCTCGTCAGCCAATCAGGATGCACTGTCATACACCCTTTACCTGCCATACCACATCTAGCAGCCATTAGCATTCAGGTGGGAGGCTTCAGTTGGACGCCATCGCAAGATTGCGTCACTAGCAGGACCGCCCCGTGCAGGCATCCCTTCCACAGGGGTCCCTCACTAACCGCTCACCTGTCCGCCATGTCCTAAAGCTGAAAGAAAACGTTTAAAAACACACAATTGGTTCACACGATGGCTAGGGGCCCCGGACCTCTCTCACTGTCCGGGGCCCCAAGGCCAACACGTGATACCTGGAGGGGAGTGCAGGTGGGCCTGGACCTCTCACACTCAGGCTCTGGACCTCTCACATCCAAAAACCCACCAACACTGCCTCCATACTGAATGCTAAATTCAACACACACAAGCAATAGAACACAGCAGTACATGCATCCAGCTACATTTAAAAGTGATCAGCAGGTGCTCGTCAGCCAATCAGGATGCACTGTCATACACCCTTTACCTGCCATACCACATCTAGCAGCCATTAGCATTCAGGTGGGAGGCTTCAGTTGGACGCCATCGCAAGATTGCGTCGCTAGCAGGACCGCCCCGTGCAGGCATCCCTCCCACAGGGGTCCCTCCCTAACCGCTCACCTGTCCGCCATGTCCTAAAGCTGAAAGAAAACGTTTAAAAACACACGATTGGTTCACACGATGGCTAGGGGCCCCGGACCTCTCTCACTGGCCGGGGCCCCAAGGCCAACACGTGATACCTGGAGGGGAGTGCAGGTGGGCCTGGACCTCTCACACCCAGGCTCTGGACCTCTCACATCCAAAAACCCACCAACACTGCCTCCATACTGAATGCTAAATTCAACACACACAAGCAATAGAACACAGCAGTACATGCATCCAGCTACATTTAAAAGTGATCAGCAGGTGCTCGTCAGCCAATCAGGATGCACTGTCATACACCCTTTACCTGCCATACCACATCTAGCAGCCATTAGCATTCAGGTGGGAGGCTTCAGTTGGACGCCATCGCAAGATTGCGTCGCTAGCAGGACCGCCTTGTGCAGGCATCCCTCCCACAGGGGTCCCTCCCTAACCGCTCACCTGTCCGCCATGTCCTAAAGCTGAAAGAAAACGTTTAAAAACACACGATTGGTTTACACGATGGCTAGGGGCCCCGGACCTCTCTCACTGGCCGGGGCCCCAAGGCCAACACGTGATACCTGGAGGGGAGTGCAGGTGGGCCTGGACCTCTCACACCCAGGCTCTGGACCTCTCACATCCAAAAACCCACCAACACTGCCTCCATACTGAATGCTAAATTCAACACACACAAGTAATAGAACACAGCAGTACATGCATCCAGCTACATTTAAAAGTGATCAGCAGGTGCTCGTCAGCCAATCAGGATGCACTGTCATACACCCTTTACCTGCCATACCACATCTAGCAGCCATTAGCATTCAGGTGGGAGGCTTCAGTTGGACGCCATCGCAAGATTGCGTCGCTAGCAGGACCGCCCCGTGCAGGCATCCCTCCCACAGGGGTCCCTCCCTAACCGCTCACCTGTCCGCCATGTCCTAAAGCTGAAAGAAAACGTTTAAAAACACACGATTGGTTCACACGATGGCTAGGGGCCCCGGACCTCTCTCACTGGCCGGGGCCCCAAGGCCAACACGTGATACCTGGAGGGGAGTGCAGGTGGGCCTGGACCTCTCACACCCAGGCTCTGGACCTCTCACATCCAAAAACCCACCAACACTGCCTCCATACTGGATGCTAAATTCAACACACACAAGCAATAGAACACAGCAGTACATGCATCCAGCGACATTTAAAAGTGATCAGCAGGTGCTCGTCAGCCAATCAGGATGCACTGTCAGAGAGGTCCGGGGCCCCTAGCCATCGTGTGAATCAATCGTGTGTTTTTAAACGTTTTCTTTCAGCTTTAGGACATGGCGGACAGGTGAGCGGTTAGGGAGGGACCCCTGTGGGAGGGATGCCTGCACGGGGCGGTCCTGCTAGCGACGCAATCTTGCGATGGCGTCCAACTGAAGCCTCCCACCTGAATGCTAATGGCTGCTAGATGTGGTATGGCAGGTAAAGGGTGTATGACAGTGCATCCTGATTGGCTGACGAGCACCTGCTGATCACTTTTAAATGTAGCTGGATGCATGTACTGCTGTGTTCTATTGCTTGTGTGTGTTGAATTTAGCATTCAGTATGGAGGCAGTGTTGGTGGGTTTTTGGATGTGAGAGGTCCAGAGCCTGGGTGTGAGAGGTCCAGGCCCACCTGCACTCCCCTCCAGGTATCACGTGTTGGCCTTGGGGCCCCGGCCAGTGAGAGAGGTCCGGGGCCCCTAGCCATCGTGTGAACCAATCGTGTGTTTTTATGTGTATACATCAATCAGGTAGTGTAATTATTGTACTGCTTCACACTGACACACCAAACTCACTGTTTAATGCACCGCAAACAGCTGCTTGTTTAGTGATGGCCTTGCTGGACTGGTGCGCACCATGGCGGTTTTCAAGCCCATATGGTCGCCTGGCTGTGGTAGCTCAATGATAGAACAACAGTGACTGTCCAGCTGATCGAATTTGGTCTGTCCACAATGAAGCAACGACCTTATTATCTTGGGTGTGCCCCATCTACCATCCCCCCCCCGGACACACTCATATAGCCGGCGGTCATTGCTTCATTGTGATACGCAAGACCTTTCACCGTGGGGCAAGGTAACGATCATGAAGAGTAATTGACACATTGTATTGCTATGTTTTTGGCGTTGCTAAGGCCTCACACTCGACTCACACCAGCCTATAGGCCGGGTAAATACATAGCTTACAACTTCACACTGTATTAGGATATTTATTCAATTATTTACATTATTTACAGGTATAGCAGTGAATCATGGATAAGTAATAGAGTAAAGAATCAATACATTACCGGATATTGCATCATCACTCCGTATCGGGGTACCAGCGATCGTCAGGAGGCAGCGCATACACAACATCACACAACTCGTCAGTAGTGGAGAGTCCCATCAGAGCAAGGGAAATCTCTCTTTCTTATACTCATAGCTCCACCCATTTTCCCTATTGCATCCTGGGGATGCACAGGCATGAGCTTCACTACGGTTGGATGACTTATAGTCAATATTCTCATGAACAGGACTAGTTCTGGTTAAGTCCTGTGTGAACGTGCAATTCCTGAAACAGTTAATTCAGGGTTACGCGCTTATTGCAACACAATGTTATATAACCATATCACGTGCCACGCATGCTCAGTACTTGCTGTGATAGGATATAGTCGGCCATCAGCCTATCCACAACTTGGAAATATGATTAATCCCTCGTGATCACTGCGTGATCGCAGCGCAAACAACATGTTTACATAACTTGTAGTAACCTCTTGGTCTGTCCATGGTTTTCTTTTTTTTTTTTTTTTTTTTTTTTTTTTTTCAAACTCAGCCGGTATGTGACCCAGATATGACCATGTGACAGCTGTGAAGCCATCATACGTGGGTCTCAGGTCTGCATCATAGTTTGATTTTCTTTCCTCTCCTCCCCCCCTCCCTCACTCCATCATCACTACAATGGCCTCAATTCACTAAGCTTTACCAAACACTTTATCAAACGTTTGATAATTTACCTCATGGGTAAAATCTACTTTTGAATTCACTAAGGTGTTACATTTTTATCAAATGTTTTATCGATACAACGTTCAATAAAAATATAACACCTTAGTGAATTCAAAATAAGATTTTACCCATGAGGTAAATTATCAAACATTTGATAAAGTGTTTGATAAAGCTTAGTGAATTGAGGCCACTATATCAATATTCCACCAGTGGCTCAGGTCAAACTAATTATAGTAAGAGAGAGAAAAAAGAAAGTAAGAAAAAAAAAAAAAAAAACACAAGCACCAGCAAAAAACAAACTCCACCTACCCATCTTAACATTAAGTGGTTAATATCCCTTTCCGACCACCTACTTATTTTATGGACATGCCCTCCATGCATGAGCCATCAGGGCCGGACCAAGCCAATGGAGGGGACAGGCCTCATGCACAAACAGGTCACATATCTAAGCTGAGAAGCAAAGCAATTACTCTTATTTCAACTTTCATACACATTCATATAAGTGCCTTCTATACTTCAACTTATATCCATGCATCTGCACATTCATCCATCCATTTATCCTTACAATTTCAGTTGGTAATATAGTGGTTATTTGGTTCTTTTCTCCTCATCCCCTCCACCTCAAATACTCAGCTACATATTATATGTTACTTATTTTTTCCCATGCAATTTTCCATTCCTCCATTTGTTTGTTGGTGCCAGCATCTTCTACACTGCCCTCGCCACCTTGCAAAAAATCTGACATCATCCATATCCACTCTTCCATACTGGGAGCTTCGGGGTTCTTCCAGGATTTTGCTATAAGTTTCCTGGCCACAATTGCTGCAGGGATTGCTAGTTTATTTGCATGTCTAAAGCGGTCAGGTTCCATGCAACTCAACAGAGCGGTACTGGGATGAAAAGGGGAAGGAAGTTTAATGAAATCTCCTATCTCTCTCCAAAAGTTCTGTATAACCGGGCACGACCACCACATATGCATATGTGAACCAAACGCAGTAAGACATCTCCAACAGTTCCCATTTCCGCCTTTAAATTTAGCCATCTTAGAGGGTGTGAAGTACCATCTCGTCATGAGTTTATAATTAACAAGTTGAAATGAGGTATAGCTGGGGGTCCAAATTTCCTGGAATACTGCTCCCCAATCCAAGTTTTGGATATGATTTAGGTCTTGTTCCCAGCTTCTACAGAACTTAGGTAGAGGATCAGTTTGACAACTGTCAAGAAAAAAATATAAATTTGCTGTCATTCCCTTTAATGAAGAAAACACTTTTCATAAATATTTATGGTTTTACTTATATTATCCTTATGTTTGGAAAGGTAGCTCCTGACCTGGAAGCTCCACAGCCCATTATCCATTCTGACCATGTTATAAATCTCCCTCAATGTGGAATCTCTGTGGCCAACCAAGTCTAGGATTCTAACATCTCGAGGGAGCCCACATTCCTTGAGCCACCCTGAAGTTAAGCCAGGTTGAAAATCTGGGTTATTGCGTAGAGTGGTTAGTAATGATATTTTATTGCTCTTTGACATAGATCTTATAACTTCCATGTGGGATTTAATTGCAGGTGCTAATAATGGATGGCTGATAGAAGGGAGGAGTTTTGCTACCGTGTGGGGGTGCCATGAATCCAACATATCGTAATTAAACAGACTTCTTTCATAGGTTGTCCAGAATCTCTTCGGGTCGCACATCCTGAGATCTAAAATTCTTTGCAATTGGAAACATTGGGCATATCGTTTAATATTTGGTGCCCCCATTCCTCCCAATTTCTTATGCCTGCTTATTATCTTATATGAAATTCTACGGTTTGGTGTTCTCCATATGAAATTTTGAAATATATTGTTCCAGACATTATACCAATTCCTTTGGATGTTTATTGGCAAATTTTGTACTGTAAATATTATTTTAGGAAGAATTTTCATTTTTATTAAGTTGATTTTCCCAATTGTATTAAATTGGGCATTTTTCATTTTACTCAGTATCTTCTCACAATCTTTTTGCACTGGTGTATAATTATGTTTGAATAGATCATTGAAATCACTACATAAGTTGATACCGAGATATTTAATATGAGAATTGGTATAATGAATGCCATACCTTAGTTGTAGGGTACTCAATATTTCGGCGGGACTTTTTATGTTTAATACTGTAGTTTTAGAATTGTTTACTTTATAGTTCGAGTATTTGGAAAATTCAGTTATTATTTTATTTGCTTCTTCGAAAGAGGTCAGGGGATTGGTTAATGTCAAAAGAAGGTCGTCCGTGTATGCTAGTAGTTTACTTTCATAGTTACCTATATGCCACCCAGATATCTCCCTGTCAGAATGGATCATGCGTATTAACACTTCTATGCCTAAATTGAATATTAGCTGGGAGATTGGACATCCCTGCCTCACGCCGTTCCCCAAAGGGAAGGAGTGTGTCAAGGTACCGTTGATTTTTACTCTGGCTGTTTGGTTTAAATATAGATTTTTGATTCGTTTGATAAAGATGGGACCAATACCATAGTGTTCTAAAGTTGTGTAGATAAATGGTCTTGAAATACGGTCAAACGCCTTTTCAGCGTCAATGGCCGCTAAGATGGCATCTTCATTACGAATTTTTGCGTTATATATAAAGTTTATTGCTGCTGAAATATTATCCGATAGTCTGCCCGATTTTCTAAAACCCATCTGCTCCTTCCCCAGTAGCTGATCTAACACCTTTTCCAGTCTTAATGTTAGAATTTTTGAATATATTTTAACATCAATATTAATTACCGAAATGGGACGATAGTTGCTACACTGTAGGGGATCTTTACCTTCTTTATGTATTAGGGTGATTGTGGCCTGATTTGATTCTCTAGAAAAGGTCTCACTTTCATCCAGATTATTAATCATTAAACAATAGTCAGGTGCTATCTCCTCTATGAATGCTTTATAGAACTCCGAGGTGAAGCCGTCGGGACCCGGACTCTTACCGATTTTAAGCAAATTTACTGCCTCTTTAAACTCTATTTCTGTTACCGGGGCATCCAGCGTATCTTTATTCTCGACTGTAATTTTTGGTAAATTTACTTGTGTAAGATACCTGTTCATATTATCCACTGGCATTTCCTGCTTTATACTATATAGCTCTGCATAATATTTCCCAAATACTTGTCCTATTTCTTGCGTGCTGTAGCTTAATTGACCGGAATTATTCTGTATTTTTTCTATGAATTGGGCTGTTGTCTTTTTTTTTGATAGCTTGGCCATACATTTTCCTGGTTTGTTACAGTTTATGACAAAATCTTTTTTGAGTTTTTTATATTCTTTACTACATTTTTCATTTAATATTTTATTTATCCTATGCCTAATTGAATTAACTTTCAAAAAATTATCCTGCTCAGGATTTTCCTTATGTGTGGCTTCCGCTGTTTTGAGTTCTTCCATTAAATTATCTAACTGCTTAGTTTTTTGTTTTTTAATTTTACTTGCTATTGCTATTAAGGAACCCCTTATAACACATTTAAAGGAGTCCCACATTATTTTTCCGGAGTTTACTGAACCCTGATTTTCTGCAAAGAATTGTTTAATCTGGGTCGCTACTGTCTCCTTCACTGTAGGCTCAAGCAAGACAGAGCTGTCCAATCTCCACCGCCAATCAGTCATGACATCCTTGTTCCACTTAAGGGTGAGTATCACTGGTGCATGGTCAGAATAAGTAATACTTCCTATTTTTATTTCTATTATTTCCAGAATTTCATTTTGTGGTAGTAAGAATAAATCTAATCTAGTGTAGGTATTGTGTACTCCCGAATAGAAGGTATAATCTCTCACCCCAAGGTTATAAATTCTCCAGACGTCTACCATTCTATAATTTTTTAAATGTTGTGTGAGGGATGTAATTTGTTTTTTTGAAATATGGGACATACCTTTCGAGGAGTCTAGGTTGGGTTCAAAGGGGAGGTTGAAATCTCCTCCCATTATAGTTTTCCCTTTTTTTAATTCACTCACTTTATCCAGCGCTTTTTTTATAAAAGCACATTGGCCATTATTTGGCGCATAAATGTTTGCCAGCGTGACGGTTTTACCGTTCAATTTTCCAACCAAGATTAGTAACCTAGCCTCATCGTCTTTATAGATCTGACTTGGTTCGAAACAGATCCTGGAAGAAAATATAGTGGCCACCCCACACGATCTGCCCCTATCCTTCGAGTTAGTATACCATAGGCTATATTTTTTGCAATATTTGCTTGGTTCAAATTTACTCTTGAAATGAGTTTCTTGTAGAAAGGCTATGTCTATTTTATTCTTAGTTAATTCTGTTAAAATTCTACCCCTTTTTTTCCCTGAATTAGCTCCCTTAACGTTTATTGTTTCAATCTTTAAGTAATTCATTAAAATTTTCTACTTTATTGATAATTCCATAAGGAGGGGAAGGGGGGGGGGGGGAAGAAAAGACAGACTGAATTTGTATACATCAGAGAAGCATATTTTCCTTTGCACCTGTATTCCACCATTCATTCCACTCATACCATTCGTACTATACAAATCATCCTTAGGATGAAGACCCTGAGGGTCACCTCCCATTGTGATCACAAGGTCGTTAGTCACCTTTCCCATCTCACTGCGGGATATAGGGGACCTTTGTCTACCTAGACAATTAGCACAGTTGGATTTTGTGCTAAAAAAAAAAAAAAAATTCCTATCTCCGGCTGTTGCCGGTGGCGCGTTTGCTAAAATCGCCTCCCGTTTCTAGTTCCTCCCAGCCTGGTATTTTAATTTGGGGTAGACCAAACAACTGTAACAAGGGCCATGGTTTTCTATGGAGAATGGTGCATCGCTACACTAAGAGATACAAAAATATGTCCTATCTGCCTACAGACTAGCTTGCTAATGTGTCTTTCTCCTAACAGCCAGTCATTCACACAAGCTCTTCAGACTGGTATCACATTCGGTCCTTAGCGATGACCATTAACATATGAAACCATGACAACTTTTTCTTCTTACAACAGATTCCATATGCCACATAAAAGTTCCATATGGATAGGATAACTATAACAATCATTACAATCAAAAGAGGATGAACCATCCACTTCATCATTGTTTCTGCTGATGGCGAATAACCCATAAATACATCCCACCAATGGTGAGAGGTGGCATCTGCTATGGCAGAGCCCACTTTAACAATTTTGTTTGCAATCACGGTAGTACTGAGCTGGTGTACGATTATACTTCTATTCAACTGTTTTATTGTCTGTTGTACCTCATGAGATTGTTCTATGATCTTTTGCAATTTGGTAAAGTTTAGATCCCAATTTGGGACATCCAAACCTTGACCTTGCCAGGAAACCTTTGTAGTTAACGCTATGTCTGGCATTAACATAAAGGTTTCATTTTCCCATTGGAATACGGTGATATTGTGTATACATCCTGCAAAAGGCACCCTCATTTTAGGGACCACCTGACGATCTGTCACTACACATACCACTTGAGGTGTTATTTCCACCATCCAGCGGTATGTTATAGGCATTATGGTCCACTCACATTTGTTTACAGTGTTCTGTAACAAACAAGGTTCATATACAGTAGACTGTAACTTACATATTTTACTGTTTAAAGTATTATCACAAAAAGTCAAATCATGTGTTCTGTTGCGGTCATCAATAACCTGTCCATAAAACGTAGGTACCCAGAAGTGCTGATTACCTTCTGGCCCAATTAATAATGGCAAAATAACATACTTACACATTATACTACTTTTAGTAACATTGTAAAGTGTTAATTGTCCCATGCAAAATGTATCATTGCACATCACTTTAGGTGCTTTGATATCTATCCAGTGATCAGTTCTTATCATGGAACTGAACATGGTCCTCCAAACCTCCTCATTTCCAGTCAACAACATAGTTTGAAATAACCCTTTCTGTTGTTGCTGTTGTAAGGTTTGCATGGAACAGATAGTCCAGTTTACAATTCTAGTTATATCAACATCTGTTTCATACGTAACAGAGACACTGGCGTTAATTAAGTCAAGCAAATCATTATCTATTTTAGCTTGTAATTTAAATGGTGCCCATATAGTTGGCATCCATTTAGCTTGTAAAGTTAAGACATCATTTATTTTTCTTCCAGCGTTATGCAATCTATTTGCTAATGTTTCAATATCAAGACTATTAAGAGTTCCAGTCAATGTCCCATATCCTTCTAACAAAGTGTCATACCACTCTCTCCGTATTTGGTGTGGTTTAGAACAGTTTATGGCAGCTGGAAACGTGCATGAATCACAGTCTTTTAGGCATGTTGCCCCACCTTTGCACAAGTGGAAGGTAGTCTCTTTATATGCCCAGGGACCACTTTAGCATCCATCATATCCACAAATATCAAAGTAGGCCCCACCGAGACATGTTCCATTGAAAGTAACATTGAGAACGTCACATGCTTGCCTAGCATTACAGGTAAAGTTTCTCTGTAGACAACTCTTGGTTTTATTTCCCCACATGAAAGTCACCGTAGATCCCCTGTATCGGTTACTCGAATACCTGAAGTCCGTGCATTAACGCCACAGCTTTCCAACCACACGATACCAAGGATTTCAAGGACAATGCCATAGACATGGCGATCAATCTGCAAAAAACCCAAACAAGTGTGACTTATTCTTGCAAATAACATTTTTCCTGTGGGATATATTCCCACTTTTCCTGTTCTGGCCTCATTACCAGCAGAGTTCGGTCCTTGCCTACTGCAATCACATCTGCTGGAGGAGGCGGTCCTTGGGGATTCTGGCCCACATTTTAGCTCCAACATTTACTGTATTAGTAGAACCAAAATATTCATCACCCTTTACTGATGGGCTTCCCTCTCTACAAATAAAGGAATTAGGGTCCCTTTACACTTAATCAGCTGCTGTTAACTGTAATCAAAATAACAACTGATGTACAGTCCAGCGTCCGTGTCCCCCTATGGCCTCTTTCAAACTATACACTGAGAGAAAAAAAAATTGAAGTCTTTTCACAATGCATTGCCACGAAAAAACAAAAACAAACAACAACAAAATTGTATGCGTACTAATGCTTACCAGCGCATTAAGTGTAAAAGGGCCCTCAGGAGAACCTGGGCTATACAACTCTTTGGCCTGTGTATACACAGTGTCCTCCCCTAAAAACTTTAATCCATCCTCTCTCCTTTTCCAATAATTAACTCACTATTTCCCAGGTTAATCATGATCACTTTAATTTATTCTTGATAGTCGGAGTCAATTACTCCTCCTATCCCTATAGCTCCTTTCTGAGCAAAACTGGATTGGGTAGCTATTTGCCCATAATGTTAGTCAGGTATTTTACATTCTATACCTGTGGGAATGGTTGTAACCTGTGAGGGGTTAATGATAACAACTTCTAAAGCATGCAAATCCAACCCAGCTGATACAGGTTTTCCCCTATATGGAGCTACCGCATCCTTATGCATTTTTCAATAAGAAATCGTTTCTACTTTAACCACCCCACCAGCTAGTTTCTGGTATAAACAAAAATCTGTTATCTTCACAGTTTGTTTGTATTATTCTAAACTAGCATATGCATACATTCTAGCATCTTTAACAGAGGTATTCTTGAACATATAATACACTCTATATCAGTAAGGTCTCAAAGCAAACTTCATACAATTCATTAGAAACAACTCAATTCATGCTTCATCATCAACACATTCTGCCACTTCATGTCATTCAGCTAGTCAGTACAACATTCAACCCTAGAGAAACCAGGCATTTCTCTGCAAGACAAACAAATCTCATTTAGTAACTAATGACCTTAGCCCGTTTAAAAAACAAGCAAGGCCTTTCGCTGCGCATGCATGTGCCCACTGTGCACATGCACCCGCCACGCGCGTGCCCTCATACACCGTTGCGCACACGCCGGCTGCCTCTGGCCCTATCCTCCCTCAACTTATCCCCAGTGTTTCTGCGCCCCTCCCTGCACATGTGCAGTGCTAAAAAAAACACAACTCTGAATAGACGCAGAGACACAGGCATATTATATAAAAAGGTTTTTCAGTCTAATTACGCAATATTTTCATGCTACATTGCCATAATAGACTTCACAATTCTATTTCTTTCACACAGTCTCATCTAATCTAGCTTTCAGCTCAACAGTTAAACAATTTCACTCCTGCACAATTATAGCTAGAAACCATGGGAAAAGTTGCTGACACAGATGTCCCCGTGACATCATAATCACATTTAACCCTGTAACCAAAAAGTGAGCATTTGCAGGGATTTGGAAGTTCTAGCAAAACCCAGCACAACACACAGTGTTGCACAACGCACACACACAAGACAGTTGCTTTACTATTTCTCACCTCTTTAACCATTTATTTTATCAAACAAGATGCATGTCCCATGAAGTAAGAGTTAAAGGTCAATATTTTTTTTTTACAGCATGTACTCCTGAATGAAAAATAATGCTTGCCAAGCACCCCCAGCTGAGGAGAGCAGCATCTCAAACACTCACTGGCTCGCACACATTCCTTAGGAGCACTCACCGCCCGTGCACAAATGTATTTTTTTTAAAACATTCCCCTATGCATTCAGTTAAACAAAACCAGACATATGAATACACGATTAATCAGGACTCGCTATAACGGATTCATCATATAAAACATTCACTAGAAACAACAAAGTTAACCCACCTGTCTTGTCCAGATTATATTACCATTTCAACTCTGCCAGTGCAGTCGGATACTGTCACTTTAAGAAATTTGCTTTACATGTTTAAACACAGCACTCCAAGTTTTATACTCCGAAATCTACACAACAAAGATAGACTGTATTAAAAACCGTAGTAGTAAGAGCTGAGATTCACTGTCAGGTTACTCTCTGTCCCTTTTTCCCATCCCTATTTTATCATCAAAAATATGGGGTTTTCCTTAAGAGGGACAAAAACAACAGTAACAACCTAAAGAAAGTTCCCAGCTATTCCTAATCTTTTCAAATGGAACAAAATACATTTGTGCTAAACACTTCCAATTCCAGTTCAATGCACATTGTCCTATTTCTTGTGCAATGATCAGTGGCAGAGTTTGGCTTCCTTTTATTTACAGAAGCTCCCTGCTCCACTGATAACAATCCAAAATGTGTCATCACAGGAGCCTTTCTCCCAGCTACTTCCTCCAGTACATTTATTTTACCAGCTGCAGATTCTGTTACATGTTGGTATTTATCTGCAGCTGCCTGTGATGACACTTGTGCAACTATCACTCTGTCATCCTACTCAAGTTCCTTTTTCTAACAGGAATACCCTTTTTCCAACAGGAATACCCTCAAGTAAAGTAACAACATTGAGGGATTCTGATTCTTTCAACTTACACAATCTTTGTTGAAGCTTTCTATAAGCTGTCAACAACATCCCACTATGCCGCCCGAGAGCGACATCAGGCCCCGCCTTAACAGGGCCCCCCTCTAGAGTCTTATCTACATCTAGAGAGAGCAACAACATCACCCGCTTCAATGGGGAACCCCCCCTAGAGTCTTATCTACATCTAGAGAGAGCAACAACATCACCCACTTTCACGGAGAACCCCCCCTAGAGTCTTATCTACATCTAGAGAGAGCAACAACATCACCCGCTTTCACGGGGAACCCCCCCCTAGAGTCTTATCTACATCTAGAGAGAGCAACAACATCACCCGCCTTAACAGGGCCCCCCCCTAGAGTCTTATCTACATCTAGAGAGAGCAACAACATCACCCGATTCAAAGGGGAACCCCCCCCTAGAGTCTTATTTACATCTAGAGAGAGCAACAACATCACCCACTTTAACGGGGAACCACTATATTCCAGCATCAGGCAGCGTCCCTCAACCTCAAGTTGAGCCTGTTCCGCCTTTTCTTGATCCTGGAACGCCTTCTGCAATCGCTTGTGCACACCACGATATACAGAGGCCAACACCCAGCTACTTCTAGCTGGGGTAACTGCATCACCTACCTTGGCAGGGAGTTTCTCAAGTACTTGAACTAAATCAACCGGTTCTGATTCCTTCAACTGCTTATCCCACGATTCTGCCAACCCATGGCTAGCTAATTCCACTGCTATAATATTATACGGAGACTCGGTCCAGCCGGGGATCTCCGCAGGTTCTTTTAGGGATTTGGCCTTTTTCTTAAACATATTGCCTTACTTTTGGCACACTGCAAACTGGGCGTGGCTTTGACCAGAGGTGCCCCTCAACTTCTAGACACCAATGGTCAAACTTCCCACAGGTAAATTTTGCTTAGTTCAAGAGATATCTTGACTTGAAACTAAGTGGGAGGAGCTATCGACTCCAAACTTTGCCCACACCTGTAATCTGTCCTAAGATATATATATATATCAAGTATCAAGTCAATATACCATACAGGGGCAATTTTACAAAGATTTAGATTAATTGCCCAACTAACTGGCAAAATGCCAAATTTTGCAAAATTACACCCAGAGACCCACAGAATCATAGGCAATATATTTCAAAGGTCATCCTCGTCGCCACTTATGTATTGCTATGTTTTTGGCGTTGCTAAGGCCTCACACTCGACTCACACCAGCCTATAGGCCGGGTAAATACATAGCTTACAACTTCACACTGTATTAGGATATTTATTCAATTATTTACATTATTTACAGGTATAGCAGTGAATCATGGATAAGTAATAGAGTAAAGAATCAATACATTACCGGATATTGCATCATCACTCCGTATCGGGGGACCAGCGATCGTCAGGAGGCAGCGCATACACAACATCACACAAATCGTCAGTAGTGGAGAGTCTGTAACGATTGTGGAATCGTATTCGCGGTCAGCGCACCAGACGTGCGCTGACGCGGCGGATTTCCTCCACAAGCGTATATTTGAGGACACCCAGGCTAGGTGCTATGCACCCGCAGAGGGCAATTCCCTCCAGCAGATGGCGCTGTGGAGTGCAGGCGAACACAGTCGCTGCACAGCCACAGATGCCAGACGGGAATTGTACAGATCCAGGACAAGGTACGATCAGGCAGGGCTGGATAGCCCACAAGAAACAGAGCAAAGGTACAGAACCAATGTGTGTCCACCAAACTAGTCGCCACCCAGCGACGGTGAACACACAAAGGCGGAAACGAAGTGGGAGTGCAATCGCAAGAATGGCGATTGCCGACAGAGACACAAGACTGAGCAAAACAGGGCACGAGGGTAGCAAAGGCACAGCAAATAATACAATGAGGAGATACGGAAAATAACAAATGCTAGCTAACCGCGAACACCGCACTCATTTGCAACAGTGCACGCGGTTATGCGCGGTCTCCACGTGATAAGCACAATAGAGACAAGCACGCCTACCTAACCATTAACAGACAAACATGAAACAGAGGACGCGAGCGCTTGCTTAACGGTTACCTCACCGAGCCTCCAGCAAGCGTAGCAGACAAGACAGACACATGAAAACAGGGACAAGCGAGAGATAGGATCCACAGCAAGAGCGAAAAGTGGCTAGCGCGATCCAGGTACAGAGTAGCAGAACAGAAGGATCCACAGCACTAGCGGAAAGTGACTAGCGCGATCCCAGGAGACAGGACAGAAGGATCCACAGCGCTAGCGAAAAGTGGCTAGCGCGATCCCAGGAGACAGAACAGAAGGATCCACAGCGCTAGCGAAAAGTGGCTAGCGCGATCCCAGAAGACAGAACAAAAGGATCCACAGCGCTAGCGAAAAGTGGCTAGCGAGATCCAAAGAGACAGATCAGAAGAGATAGCTGGTAGCAACCGCTGCACCAACTATACTCCAAGAACAGAGATCAGAACCATTTCCTGTCGACCACCGTTGGGACAGGACAATGGCATCAGAACAAACAAACAGATAATACAACCTGACTGGACTAGAAGGGGAGCCTAAAGCAACCCCCAGGAATTAACTATACTAGATAGCAACGGCTGACACTCCAGCAGTAGCCATCAGGAACAGACCATGGAAGGGAAGTGACCAGCCAAGCCTTCTGGGAAACATAAAGCTCTTATAGTGCCAGTCATCAAAGAAGGCAGGTAGGGGATTTGCATAACGAATGTATGCAAATTCCCCAGCAAGAGAACAGACCAGAACTTGCAATGGAAAGACAGGTCACTGTTCCAGAGTCCTGCAGCATGCAAACCTAAACAATGGTCAAAAGGCTGCCTGCCTGAGCAGGCAGCTGAGCGGATTCTCACAGAGTCCCATCAGAGCAAGGGAAATCTCTCTTTCTTATACTCATAGCTCCACCCATTTTCCCTATTGCATCCTGGGGATGCACAGGCATGAGCTTCACTACGGTTGGATGACTTATAGTCAATACTCTCATGAACAGAACTAGTTCTGGTTAAGTCCCGTGTGAACGTGCAATTCCTGAAACAGTTAATTCAGGGTTACGCGCTTATTGCAACACAATGTTATATAACCATATCACGTGCCACGCATGCTCAGTACTTGCTGTGATAGGATATAGTCGGCCATCAGCCTATCCACAACTTGGAAATATGATTCATCCCTCGTGATCACTGCGTGATCACAGCGCAAACAACATGTTTACATAACTTGTAGTAACCTCTTGGTCTATCCATAGTTTTCTATGGAGAATGGTGCATCGCTACACTAAGAGATACAAAAATATGTCCTATCTGCCTACAGACTAGCTTGCTAATGTGTCTTTCTCCTAACAGCCAGTCATTCACACAAGCTCTTCAGACTGGTATCACACACATGTACATGCCTTTTGTTTTGTTGTTGCAGCCAGAAAATTAAGCAGTCATGTACACGCACTAGAAAAAGCGGCCTTAAAAATTCAAGAATCCACCTGGAGTCCTGGACCCTGTTGGTGGTGGCGTAGAAGGCAGTCAAGCGGCCTGCAGGCAGAGATGCTGTGTGGGGAGCGACTTAGTCTTGGGGCAGGCAGTCACATGGCGTGCAGGCAGAGATGCTGTGTGTGGGGACTGACTTAGTCTTCGGGCGGGCAGTAGCCCTCCGGGATCCATGCCTCATTCATTTTGATAAAGGTGAGGTACTGAACACTTTTTTGACCTAGGCAACTTCTCCTTTCACTGACAATAACTCCAGCTGCGCTGAAGGTCCTTTCTGACAGGACACTTGAGGCAGGGCAAGCCAAAAGTTGGATGGCAAATTGTGACAGCTCTGGCTACAGGTCAAGCCTGCGCACCCAGTAGTCCAGGGGTTCATTGCTGTTGTCTACATCCGCAGTTAAGGCCAGGTAATCAGCTGTTGGTGGAGGGTGGATCCGGAAGGGCTAAGGCGAGGTGTTGGACTAAAGAATGTCCGCATGTCCGACATCGCCATAAGATCTCTAGAGCATCCTATGGACATGGTAGGAGGAGGAAGATTACTGGCAGTGGCACCTTTATTCTGTTGTGCTGTGACATTACCCTTAAACGCACTGTAAAGCATACTTGACAGCTTGCGGTGGAAGTGCTGCATCCTTTCTGCCTTCTGGAGATTTGATAACATCTCCGCCACTTTGTGCTTATACCGAGGATCTAGTAGCGTTGCCACCCAGTACAGGTCATTCCCCTTGAGTTTTTGTATATGGGGGTCCCTCAACAGGCTGGACAGCATGAAAGCCCCCATCTGCACAAAGTCGAATGCTGACATACTAGCCATCTCCTCTTGCTCTTCCTCAGTGATGTCAGGTAAGTTCTTCTCCTCCCCCCAGCCACGAACAATACCACGGGAAAGGTGAGCAGCACAAGCCCCCTGCGACGCCTGCTGCGGTTGTTCTTCCGCCTCCTCCTCCTCAAAAAAAAAAGAAACACTTTCCTCATCTGACTCCGCTTCCCCAGGTGAATCTTCCTCCTCCTCCCCCCCCCTCCTCTGTGCTGCCACAGGTGTTGAGGAAACATCTGGTTCTGCTGATGATTGTTCCCACTCTTCCGCCTCTTCCTGGTCACGCTTGTCCACAGCTTGATCCACCACTCTACTCACGGCAAACTCCAGGAACAAAGCATATGGAATCAAGTCGCTGATTGTGCCTTAACAGCGACTCACCAGGTTGGTCATCTCCTCAAAAGGACGCATGAGCCTGCAGGCATTACGCATGAGTGTTCAGTACTTCGGCCAGAACAACCCCATCTCCCCAGAGCATGTCCTTTTACTGTAGTTATAGAGATACTGGTTGACGGCTTTCTCCTGTTGTAGCAGGCGGTCGAACATCAGGAGTGTCGAATTCCAGCGAGTCGAGCTATCGCAAATCAAGAGCCTCACCGGCAAGTTGTTTCTCCGCTGAAAATCAGCCAAGCGCGCCATGGCCATGTACGACTGCCTGAAATGCCCACACACCTTCCTGGACTGCTTCAGGACGTCCTCTAAACCTGGGTACTTAGACACAAATCTTTGGATTTCTAGATTCAGCAAATGTGCCATGCAGGGTACATGTGTCAACTTTCCCAAACTCAAAGCCGAAATGAGATTGCTGCCATTGTCACATGTTGCCGATCTCCAGTTGGTGTGGGGTCAGCCACTGTTCCACCTGTTTGTTCAGAGCAGCCAGGAGAGTTGCTCCAGTGTGACTCTCGGCTTTGAGGCAAGACATGTCCAAGATGGCATGACACCGTCATACCTGGCATGCAGCATAGGAGGAGAAGGAGAGGAGGTGGCAGCAGGCCTGCCTGCAAGCCGTGGAGGTGTCACAACTAGGTCCGCTGCAAAGGCACGTATTCCCTGCTTGCCAGCGGTCACCAGGTTGACCCAATGGGTCGTGTAAGTAATGTACCTGCCCTGACTGTGCTTTGCAGACCAGGCATCCGTGGTCAGATGGACCCTTGACCCAACACTGTGTGCCAGAGATGACACCACTTGCCTTTCAACTTCATGGTACAGTTTGGGTATCACCTTTTTTGAGAAATAATTGCGGCCTGGTATCTTCCGCTGCGGTGTCCCAATCGCCACAAATTTTCGGAAGGCCTCAGAGTCCACCAGCTGGTATGCTAACAGCTGGCGAGCTAGCAGTTCCGCCCAGCCAGCTGTCAAACGCGGGGCAAGGGGTTGACTGGCAGAAATTGGCTTTTTCCGCTCAAAGATTTCCCTCACGGACACCTGGCTGCTGCTGTGGGCAGAGGAGCAGGAACCACTCAAGGTCAGAGGCGGAGTGGAGTAGAGTGGCTGTGAAGGTGCAAGGGAGAAAGCTGCTGAAGTTAATGCACCTGAAGGAGGAATAGGAGAAGGAGGGTGGCTTTGCTTTTGTGTGCTGCTTTTGCTCAGGTGGTCTTCCCTTTGCCGTTTGTGCTTTTTTGACATGTGCCTTCGTAAGGCAGATGTTCCTACGCAGGTCTGGGCCTTTCCACGGCTCAATTTTTGGTGGCAGAGAGTACAGATGGCATTGCTCATATCTGAGACAAACAAACAAAAAAATTTCCACACCTCTGAGCCCCCCTGGGGTGATGGCACTATGATGGTGTCAGCAGCTGACGTTGAAGGGCATGTTGGCTGGCTGTCCATAGATGGCGAAACATGCCGCCGGACACTGCCACCAGCTGTTTCTGACGATGAACTCCCCCTGCTTTTTTCAGCAACTTGTATCCTCCTACTCCTCTCTGACTCCCCCTCTGAACTGTCCCCCTGGTCATGATGTCTAGTAGGATCCCATGTGATATCCATGGCAGTATCATTGTCATCGGCATAATTATTCTCCGCAGCTTTGCTTGTATCAGACACATCCAAAATTGCACCAAGAGCAGGTACTTCATCATCATCCTCACACCATACGTCCATAGTGCCGCCTAACTCAGACATATGAGGTGGTGTAACTTGCTTAGGGCCTTCATCTTGTTGTAACAATAGTGGCTGTGACTCAATTAATTCCCCAGCAAATAACACCTGTGAAGTGTCAAATGCAGCGGATGTGGTGCTTGTAGTAGCGCTGGTGGCTGTGGAAGCTGAGGTGTTCTGTTTTAAATAGTCAACCATGTCCTGACAATCTTGGGAGTTGATGGCACGTGCCTTCTTCTGAGCACTGTACTTTGGTCTAGGACCACACAAAATCACGTCAGCACGACCTCGAACAGACCTGCTGAGTGGCCTGCCTCAGGGTCTGCCTCTGCCTGTTTTGTCCATATCGAGGGGGATGAAGTGAAAGGTATGCACTGACTTGACTAATACAGTGTGCAGTCACACAGGTGCAGTGAACAGGTATGCAGTGACTGGTATATAAAACTGCATGCTGTCACGCAGGTGCAGTGAAAGATATGCAGTGATTGGTATTGCAATACAATGTGCAGCTGTCACGCAGGTGCTGTAAACAAGTATGCAGTGACTGGTATCAATACAATGTGCAGCTGTCACACACAGGTACTACAGATGTGCACACAGTAGTATTACAGATGTGCAGCTGTCACACACACAGGTACCGTGCACAGGTATGCAGTGACTAGTATTACAAATGTGCAGCTGTCACACACACAGGTACCGTGAACAGGTATGCAGTGAGTAGTATTACAAATGTGCAGCTGTCACACACACACAGGTGCCGTGCACAAGTATGCAGTGACTAGTATTACAAATGTGCAGCTGTCACACACACAGGTACCGTGAAAAGGTATGCAGTGACTAGTATTACAAATGTGCAGCTGTCGCACACACAGGTACCGTGCACAGGTATGCAGTGACTAGTATTACAAATGTGCAGCTGTCACGCACACCAGTACCATGAACAGGTATGCAGTGAGTAGTATTGTAAATGTGCAGCTGTCACACACACAGGTACCGTGAACAAGTATGCAGTGACTAGTATTACAAATGTGCAGCTGTCACATACACAGGTACCGTGAAGAGGTATGCAGTGAGTAGTATTACAAATGTGCAGCTGTCACACACTGGTACCGTGAACAGGTATGCAGTGACTAGCATTACAAATGTGCAGCTGTCACACACAGGTACCGTGAACAGGTATGCAGTGAGTATTATTACAAATATGTTTGTCACACACACACACACACACACACACACACACACACACACACACACACACACACACACACACACACACACACACACACACACACACACACACACACACACACACACACACACACAGGTACTGTGAACAGGTATGCAGTGATTAGTATTACAAATGTGCAGCTGTCACACACGTACCGTGCACAGGTATGCAGTGACTGGTATATAATATAACACTGCATGCTATCACACAGGTGCACTGAACAGGTATGCAGTGACTAGTATCAATGCAATGTGCAGCTGTCACACACTGGTACCGTGAACAGGTATGCAGTAACTAGTATTTCAAAAATTGCAGCTGTCACACACGTGCAGTGAAAAGGTATGCAATGACTAGTATAACAAATGTGCAGCTGTCACATGCACAGGTACCTTGAACAGGTATGCAGTGACTAGTATTACAAATGTGCAGCTGTCACACACAGGTACCGTGAACAGGTATGCAGTGACTAGTATTACAAATGTGTTTGTCACACACACACACAGGTACTGTGAACAGGTATGCAGTGACTAGTATTACAAATGTGCAGATGTCACACACACACACACACACACACACACACACACACACACACACACACACACACACACACACACACACACACACGTACCGTGAACAGGTATGCAGTGACTAGTATTACAAATGTGCAGCTGTCACACACAGGTACTGTAAACAGGTATGCAGTGACTTGTATTACAAATGTGTTTGTTGTTATAAATCACCTTTTGCTCCGACACCAGCAAACTCATCAGCAAGAGTTGCAAACACGACTCATTACAGCAAGCAGGAGATAAATTTCTTCCAAGTGCCCAGGAGCACTCACAGTGGCTTTAGTGCAGGAAAGTGTGCCTAGGTCCTCACCCCAGTACCAAGGGGTCACAACATAGAATCTCGCCAAAGGACCAGCACCACTCGATGTATTTAGAAGCTCTTCATAAATTTATTGGCATCAATATGATAGCAACGACAGACGCTGTTTCGGCCCCCATGGGCCTTTATCAAGTTGCACAGGATCATCAAATGACAATATCAAAACTGCACATATATATAGTCAAACACAATTACCCATGATTCCTCCATCAGCCAATCACCAACACCCTAGGGCAGAGGACCTGATGGAAGACTCATGCCAAAAATACACCACCAATAAAAACACAATGTTCAAATTTGAATCTCACCACTCAGAGATCAAGAGGAGTTTCCACAATAACATGTAACTGCTGCAGCAGTCCCTGATAGGCAAAATGGTGTCATGATCACATGACAAATCACATGTCTTGTCAGCTGACCAGCACAAAAAAAACCCCAAAAACAACATAATCAAGATGCGACGCATAAAAACCGACACAACGCTGCAACAGCAACGCGTACAAGAAGCTGCATCACCGCAACAGCAACGCGTACAAAAAGCTGCATCACCGCAACAGCAACGCGTACAAAACGCCGCATCACCGCAACGCGCACAAAAAGCCGCAGCACCGCAACAGCGACGCGTACAAAAAGCCGCAGCACCGCAACGCGTACAAAAAGCCGCATCACCGCAACGCGTACAAACAAGCCGCATTGCCGCAACAATGCGGCACGTGTAAACACGTGCAACGCGTAATAAACGCCGCATCGCCGCAACAATAATGCAACGCATACAAAACGCCGCGTCGTCGCAAAAAGAGCACGCAAAAAGAGCAACCGGCGCTACGCGTAACTACACGAAATGCGGTAGAGGTAGTCAGCTATAAAGATTAGACATGCGCAATCCAGACACTTACGCGCAGACAAGCAAACGGTACCAATTAGAAACCAATTGCATGTCAATGCGCATAATGTCAAAAATACATGGATGGGCGGAGCTGGAGGCGGCTAACAAATATCAAATATCATATAAAGCGCAGAAAAATAACGCTAGAAAAATTATATATAGCCAAGCCAAACTCAGCACTCACCCATCCACGATGTTAAAGGGGAACTCCTCGATCTCTGAAATCCTAGATATGTGAGATCTACAATACATTAAAAACAACAGTAAGCCCAATAAAGTACAAAAGGATCATATACATCAAAAGTTACACAGTTCAATAAATGTGAATACCATAATCATAAACAGAAACCCAGGTCCAACTCACGATTAAGACCCACCCTCCCCATGGCATCCAATCGTTTAATCCATGCTGCTTCTCTCCGCAGCAATTCTTTCTGTTTATTACCTCTCCATTGTGGGGGTACCCCATCTATAGCCATTATCCTCAGCTGGGAAACATTATGTCCACGATCTCTAAAATGTTCTGACACTGCCTGACCCACCGTTTTATTCCTAATTGCTGATTTGTGTGATGAAATTCTCAACTTAAGGCACTGTGTAGTCATACCTACATAAATAAAACTGCATGGGCACTTGAGTAAATAAACAACATGATCAGAGTCACATGTGTAGTGCTCCCTGATATGATAAACAGTGCCCAAAGTAGGATGTTGGAAAGTATTCCCACGTATTACGCTATTACACATGTGACATGATAAGCATGGAAACATGCCACCCCTACGTGAGCGAGCCCGTTCGCGTGGTGTCACTTTCGCGCGCAGCTTTTCGCGCGAAGGGGGGGCACGACCAAAAGACATCATTGGAGTGTACCGAAACTCCGGCACCCTCAGAAAACCATCACGCAATAAATGCCAGTGTCTCCGGATGACCCTAGCAATGCCGTCACTGCAAGTGTTAAAAGTAGATACAAAGGGGATAGGTGGTATCCCATCATGATTCCGTCGGCGCCGTGACCTATCCCTATGTAACACTTCTGAGGGATAGCCCCGCATACGACATTTTTGCGATAATTCTTCCCGACGATCAACAAGCAACTCCGGCTCACTCACAATACGGTCAATCCGTGTGAATTGGCTTTCAGGAATGCCATCCTTAACCGAAATGGGATGAAAACTCCCATAATGGAGGGTGGAATTCCTGTCTGTAGCCTTCACAAATAGGTCAGTAGACAATGCTCCATCACCTTTTTTAACAAGAACGTCCAAGAAAGGAATCTGTTCAAGGTCCCAGTTAACTGTTAGTCTAATTGCGGGGCACTGCTGATGGGCTGAAAGGATGAAATCATCCAAAGTATCATGCGGCCCCCTCCATATGCAAAACACATTGTCGATGTAACGCCACCAACAAAGCGCATGTTTACGAAAAAGGGGGTTTAAGTAGACAAAAGTCTCTTCATATAGTCCCATAAATAAATTTGCATAGGAGGGGGCCACGTTAGAACCCATAGCAGTACCCCGCAGCTGACCATAATACCGCCCTTCAAATTCAAAGTAGTTCTCTGTGAGCACAATCTCCAATAATTTAATCAAAAACTTTCTCTGTGGTACAGTACAATCTGACTGTGTCATTAAATACCAGTCTACAGCCTCTACACCCCCATCATGAGGGATGGAGGTGTAGAGGCTCTCGACATCCAAGGTCACAAGAGCTACCTCATCATCCAACACAGGTAGTGCCCTCGATCTGTCCAGAAACATATTGGTGTCTCTTAAATATGAATCTAGAGACTGCACCATGGGCTGCAGGAGTTTATCAAGATATCGTGCCAGAGGAACAAAGACCGATCCAACTCCCGCCACAATCGGCCGCCCCGGAAGGGCAGACCAGAGTTTTATGAATTTTTGGTAGAATATAAATATGCGGCGTAGTCGGATCGGTCTGTTGTAGATAGGTGAATAAAGATTCATCTATAACATCTCTGGCAAATATATGTTATCTGTGGATAAAAAACTCCAGGAACATCTGAAAATTCAAGAAGAAGTCAAGCGTTCAAAATTTAATCGTGACAAATCCGATTATACTGATGGTTACGTGTATCCATGGCAAAAGCAAGTTACGCCATCTCCTAATAGACCACCACGACGCCCCAGGAGGACACCAGGGAGGAAGTACCCTATTGGTGGAGGTTCAGGAGTCGGGTCATCAGGTTCGGAGGATGTTATTACATCTAGAGAGAATTCTCCAAACCGCCCCCAAGAACAAGGACGAGGAGAGGGGGTAGGAGGCATAGGCGGAGGACCCAAAAACAAGCCTCCCAGGAACCCCATGAACTTACGACCCAGGAGGGGCAGAATGTGACTTCCAATTTGGTGGTAAATATCTCTTCCTACACATTATCTGAAGCTGAGGAACATGTTCTTAACTTTGGTTTATCTTTTAGTCCCACTTTTCTACCTGATTTTTTCCTACTTGAACAGGACTTGTATCGCTTTTTTCGCTCCATTAAATTGAAACATTTTTTCAGTACTTTTCCACAGTGCACTGTATCAAGAAATGTGGAGACTGTTGAGAACAGTGCTTTACGCTTGAAGGATACTGGTTTACGTAACAAAAAGTACCTTCAAGCCACCCAGTCACTCATTGATTGATACGTATGTTACTCGTGTCAGTGAAGAAGTTGCTAATATTGAGTGTGACTTTAAGAGCGGACTCTTTCGAGTGTCCCATAATTTGTCCAGGGAAGATAAGCTTGCCCTTAGTGCTCTGCACAATAATAATAACATCATTATATGCCCTGCTGATAAGGGTGGAGCTGTTGTGGTGCTTGATCGCTGTCAATATGTGTCTGAGATTGAAAGACAGCTATCCGATAATGTGTATATTCTATCTTACAGGGTGATCCTCTGCCTCGGATTCAGAGACTCATTTTGGGAATACTAAGGGAGGCTCTTGCCAGAGATGTTATAGATGAATCTTTATTCACCTATCTACAACAGACCGATCCGACTACGCCGCATATTTATATTCTACCAAAAATTCATAAAACTCTGGTCTGCCCTTCCGGGGCGGCCGATTGTGGCGGGAGTTGGATCGGTCTTTGTTCCTCTGGCACGATATCTTGATAAACTCCTGCAGCCCATGGTGCAGTCTCTAGATTCATATTTAAGAGACACCAATATGTTTCTGGACAGATCGAGGGCACTACCTGTGTTGGATGATGAGGTAGCTCTTGTGACCTTGGATGTCGAGAGCCTCTACACCTCCATCCCTCATGATGGGGGTGTAGAGGCTGTAGACTGGTATTTAATGACACAGTCAGATTGTACTGTACCACAGAGAAAGTTTTTGATTAAATTATTGGAGATTGTGCTCACAGAGAACTACTTTGAATTTGAAGGGCGGTATTATGGTCAGCTGCGGGGTACTGCTATGGGTTCTAACGTGGCCCCCTCCTATGCAAATTTATTTATGGGACTATATGAAGAGACTTTTGTCTACTTAAACCCCCTTTTTCGTAAACATGCGCTTTGTTGGTGGCGTTACATCGACAATGTGTTTTGCATATGGAGGGGGCCGCGTGATACTTTGGATGATTTCATCCTTTCAGCCCATCAGCAGTGCCCCGCAATTAGACTAACAGTTAACTGGGACCTTGAACAGATTCCTTTCTTGGACGTTCTTGTTAAAAAAGGTGATGGAGCATTGTCTACTGACCTATTTGTGAAGGCTACAGACAGGAATTCCACCCTCCATTATGGGAGTTTTCATCCCATTTCGGTTAAGGATGGCATTCCTGAAAGCCAATTCACACGGATTGACCGTATTGTGAGTGAGCCGGAGTTGCTTGTTGATCGTCGGGAAGAATTATCGCAAAAATGTCGTATGCGGGGCTATCCCTCAGAAGTGTTACATAGGGATAGGTCACGGCGCCGACGGAATCATGATGGGATACCACCTATCCCCTTTGTATCTACTTTTAACACTTGCAGTGACGGCATTGCTAGGGTCATCCGGAGACACTGGCATTTATTGCGTGATGGTTTTCTGAGGGTGCCGGAGTTTCGGTACACTCCAATGATGTCTTTTGGTCGTGCCCCCCCTTCGCGCGAAAAGCTGCGCGCGAAAGTGACACCACGCGAACGGGCTCGCTCACGTAGGGGTGGCATGTTTCCGTGCTTATCATGTCACATGTGTAATAGCGTAATACGTGGGAATACTTTCCAACATCCTACTTTGGGCACTGTTTATCATATCAGGGAGCACTACACATGTGACTCTGATCATGTTGTTTATTTACTCAAGTGCCCATGCAGTTTTATTTATGTAGGTATGACTACACAGTGCCTTAAGTTAAGAATTTCATCACACAAATCAGCAATTAGGAATAAAACGGTGGGTCAGGCAGTGTCAGAACATTTTAGAGATCGTGGACATAATGTTTCCCAGCTGAGGATAATGGCTATAGATGGGGTACCCCCACAATGGAGAGGTAATAAACAGAAAGAATTGCTGCGGAGAGAAGCAGCATGGATTAAACGATTGGATGCCATGGGGAGGGCGGGTCTTAATCGTGAGTTGGACCTGGGTTTCTGTTTATGATTATGGTATTCACAATTATTGTACTGTGTAACTTTTGATGTATATGATCCTTTTGTACTTTATTGGGCTTACTGTTGTTTTTAATTTATTGTAGATCTCACATATCTAGGATTTCAGAGATCGAGGAGTTCCCCTTTAACATCGTGGATGGGTGAGTGCTGAGTTTGGCTTGGCTATATATAATTTTTCTAGCGTTATTTTTCTGCGCTTTATATGATATTTGATATTTGGTTGCCGCCTCCAGCTCCGCCCATCCATGTATTTTTGACATTATGCGCATTGACATGCAATTGGTTTCTAATTGGTACCGTTTGCTTGTCTGCGCGTAAGTGTCTGGATTGCGCATGTCTAATCTTTATAGCTGACTACCTCTACCGCATTTCGTGTAGTTACGCATAGCGCCGGTTGCTTTTTTTGCGTGCTCTTTTTGCGACGACGCGGCGTTTTGTATGCGTTGCATTTTTGTTGCGGCGATGCGGCTTTTATTACGCGTTGCACGTGTTTACACGTGCCGCATTGTTGCGGCAATGCAGCTTGTTTGTACGCATTGCGGTGATGCGGCTTTTTGTACACGTTGCGGTGCTGCGGCTTTTTGTACGCGTCGCTGTTGCCGTGCTGTGGCTTTTTGTGCGCGTTGCTGTTGCGGTGATGCGGCGTTTTGTACGCGTTGCTGTTGCGGTGATGCGGCTTTTTGTACGCGTTGCTGTTGCGGTGATGCAGCTTTTTGTACGCGTTGCTGTTGCGGTGATGCAGCTTCTTGTACGCATTGCTGTTGCAGCGTTGTGTCGGTTTTTATGCGTCGCATCTTGATTATGTTGTTTTTGGGGGGTTTTTTGTGCTGGTCAGCTGACAAGACATGTGATTTGTCATGTGATCATGACACCATTTTGCCTATCAGGGACTGCTGCAGCAGTTACATGTTATTGTGGAAACTCCTCTTGATCTCTGAGTGGTGAGATTCAAATTTGAACATTGTGTTTTTATTGGTGGTGTATTTTTGGCATGAGTCTTCCATCAGGTCCTCTGCCCTAGGGTGTTGGTGATTGGCTGATGGAGGAATCATGGGTAATTGTGTTTGACTATATATATGTGCAGTTTTGATATTGTCATTTGATGATCCTGTGCAACTTGATAAAGGCCCATGGGGGCCGAAACAGCGTCTGTCGTTGCTATCATATTGATGCCAATAAATTTATAAAGAGCTTCTAAATACATTGAGTGGTGCTGGTCCTTTGGCGAGATTCTAGCAAGCAGGAGATAGACTTTCTTAGGCGTCTTCAATGTACAAGTTATTTATTCAGGAAACCAGATATACAGATACAGTTCATCATATCTTAGCCAAGCAGATTCTTGCCTTGCGTTACAGCTGCGTGATTACCTTCCTGCTGAAGATAATCAGGTCCTCTTATGTCTATTCTAAGTTACATATTCTAGACTACCTATGTACAGCATTCACTATATCAGAGTACATAAGGAAATAATTAGGGGTTCCAGTCAGCATATAGAGAGCATGAAAGTAGGAATAAGAGTGCGCTCCGTCGGCCCATCCGGCCCTTTAATACTGACTAGGAAAGAGTTAAATGTGACCTCATCTTAGCCATCCCCCAGACCCGACTATTGGCTTAGACCCCTCATGGTGTCATAATACCCACCTACTTGATTAATATTCCATGCTGCCTTTCACTTAGTTACAAGAATGTGATATTTTGTAAATATGGCCTATGTTGATTGTTCTCGTAGTCCATTTGTCTGGGGCAGTGTAGGCCTGTGGCCTTCCTTCAGGAACATGTTCTCAGTATCTACTTGTATCATCTGCTTCAAGCAGACACTGAGATGCTTCTGCCTGCATCACGAGAAACTCTATTTTAAAGGTATACTCTGCGAACAAGCCTTTTACCTAAACCTCAGTCCAAATAACTGAGGCCTACTTAAATTATAACAATCCCCCCTAAAATTGCTTGATCCGCAGATCCCAGCTTCTGAACCCAGCAGTACCTGGTTTCTTTTCTTTATGTTTCACTTTTCGATGTTCGTGCTCACACACCTTCTCTGCTCTAGGTGGTTATCCCTGGGAGAGAGGGCAAGACCTCTTGGTCTTCCTGTAACCAGGCTCTCTGGGGAGGCCCTACTTCTAAGTCCCTCTATACCACATTCTCAGCATTTGCGTCACTTGCGTATCACTCACAAACTTGCATGATCACAGAAAAGTGAAACTCGTTTGTCTGTTACACAACGGAGCAGTGCCAGGTGCCTTCTAAAAGAGCGCCTTTATACAATCAGCTCCATCCCAGGTACTACTACACCTATACCCGTAACCCTGTATGTCCCTTAATTTGGAAATATTGGTTCATGAGATTGTTTATGAGGCACCAATCTCTTGACCAGGTTAATTTGTTTTGCATAATTTAACACACAACCTCACCTGGATAATGATGCCCAAAGTTGTCATCCCCATCCAGACGACCAGTGGGTGTAGGAAGAAATTTTTAACTGCAGAGGCCCCGTCCGAGTGTCCCTGGAACATCGCCGGAAACCTTTTCCACTAGGTCAGACTGGAACTCACCTGCTTATATTTGTGTTCTACCTCATTAAGATCACCTGGATCATTGTGAAATCTTACCTCTAACTTAGTGTTCTGTTTGTGTAACCGTTGTAACAAAGTGTGGTCGTCTTGGGTCAAAACCTGTTCCCATGTTGTGTTATCTTTCAGGATGGGAACTCCCCCTGAAGTTTTGAACTTTAGAGTTCTCTTAAGAATTGGAGGAATGACGTCATCAAACTTGGATGACTTGATCCATATGGGATCTCCGCTCATACAATAAGCTCCCCTCGAAAAATCTACCTGATCGGAACAATTATGGAAATGTACCTTGAATGTGTCATTAGACATTATGTTTAAAAAACAAACCTTTCCTTCAGCCACCGGAACTATTGGTTTGGCTTCAGGGCGGATCTTTTGAATGGTAGCCTCGCATTCTGTGTTATTGAGCCAGCAGGCTTCTTCACTAAATTTGACTTGCCCCGGCCAACACCGGTACCTCTGTGAGAATTGCCCGTATGAGGGTGAAATATAAATAAATGGGATTTGAAAGATAGATTGTTCCTTTAAAAACAAAGTCCTCAGGAGATCGTAAAATGTGGAAGTGGATTTTAATTAATCATTATTGAATCTTCGTAGATGTTCAATATTCAATAAGGCATAGTTCTTTGTACATCAGAAATCAGTTACAAAAGATATAAAAAAACAGAATGAGTAAATTGCTATGTAATTTGTATATGAAATCTATTGATTGTAGTAGTCTTCTATTTGAGCATAAGTATATCTGAATATGTAAAAAGGATGAGTAACGGTATGTATGAGTGTATGTATGAGAATGAGAGAGAGTGAGTGAGATTTTGTCCAAACCTACCAGTTGGTTCTTAAATACACAACAGATGATACAATCTTGCCTTATCTGACACTAGGTACATTCCTTGTTAGGACATGTCATTATACATTTCCATATACTCCTCCTACTATTTTAAATAGCATCCGCCTCTTTAATTGGATCAGCAATAATGCTATGATGTAATCCTTGAGGTCTACTACATATGGTTATGGCATGACTGAAGCCTTTCTCTTAACTTAGAATAGTTTAGGGTTGGGCTACGTCACATAACAACCACCACCTGTCTATGTAGTAACCAGGGAGAGAATTCCCGTAACTTGAGGCTTGCTTGGCCATAGATCTATTCTGGAATAACCTTGTGACCTTAACTCCCACAAGGGAAGACACATGCCAAGCTCAGCTAACTACTGAAAAACCAAGTTATATACTAACTGTATATCCATTAACCAATAGTGTATAATTATCACTATATTAAACAATAGCTTTGATATCTCAATCTCATGACATCATATCCAATATCTTAATTCTGTAAATGGCATGGGCCCTTAGCCAAGTGCAGAAATCAAGTCATCAAATATTTTATATCATTTGATTAAAATCTCAAAACATTCAACATATTACACCCCCCTGTTTATAGAAGTTAAATCATTTATTAAAATGACTTTCACTTCTATAAATATTTTCTTATAATTTTATCATTATCAAAAAAATTTAATTAAAAATTTAATAAAATTATATTTTATCATATTTTACTGATAATTATATTTAAACTTTGCTACCTCTTGGTTTTGGATAAGCTAATAACAATTTTTTATTAATTCTTAATAATTTTAAATTATTATTTTTTTCACCCATCTAATTTGGAAAATTTATTAATTTATGTATAACAATATATTATATAGAGAAACCGTTAACTTTATCAAACTAATTGCATTTATATGCTTCTCTATGTAATATAACTTCTTCTTTGTGAATGAACTCAGAGGAGAAAAACTTAACTATTCCCTTGCTAGATCCTATTTAACAGCAACTGTTCTTTGCTTCTCATGTGTCAGCGTGCATGTTAACCCTTTCAGTTAGTGTACAGAAATCTTTACATTAGACAAAAATGACAGACTCTTCTTAAAACCAAATCAATATCCTTGGACTAGATATGCAAGCATGATGACAAATCTAAACTTTGAATTTCATAACTTTTTCATCCATTGTAAAATTATCATAAAATCTCTGATAAATTAATAATAATAATGTATATAACTCATTAGATCACCCTAATAATGTTAGATACTAAAATGTATTGCCTTCCAGCTACTGATATCATGAATGTGCTATATATTCATCTTGATAACATTCATATTATTTATCTATCCCAAATCTATATGATAAAATGTATACCTTGTAATTTTTTATCAAGTTATATCTCCTTAAAAAGTTTGTATTATTGTTTGGAAATTTGTAATATTTTCAGATTGAACTCTCAAACATATATTTGACAATTATGTTTTTGCTCATTATTGATCAAAATTAAAAAATATCATAAAAAATGTATCATTAAGGAACATGATACTGCCATTTGTATCATAATACTTTCACATCATCTAATTTAAATTGACATAGTTATGCAATCTATCTAGATCTTTGCTTTTTGTTAAGGTATTTGCCTTTAAATAAGATTCCAAAATTTCTGAATAAAAACCATTTTATTTAAACCATTTTATTTAAGATTCCAAAATTTCTGAATAAAAACAAAAACAGACACTCTACAACCTCAATACTCAAGAAAGGAAAGCAATACTGAGCCTTAAAAGCAATGACAACATAGTAATTAAACCAGCTGACAAAGGAGGAGCTGTAGTGATTTTGGATAAATCCAGCTATATTCAAGAAGCAAACAGACAGCTCTCCAACAACACCTACTACAAAAGACTAGAAACAAACCCCACGCTACAATACTCAAGGGAATTGAAGAATATGCTTAATGATCTTTCCTCAAAATCATCTAACATACTTACATTAATACCAGCTAATCCTAAAATAGGCACCTTCTACATCTTACCAAAAATACACAAAGAAGGAAATCCAGGTCGTCCTATCATCTCTGGTTTGGGGACACTAACAGAAAAGATATCTGGTTGGGTAGAAAACATTCTTAAACCCATGGTAAGGAATACAGCCAGCTACATCCAAGACACCACTGACCTTCTTAACAAATTGACTGCCATGGGTCCGATCCCAGAGGGTGCTATCCTGGCTACAATGGATGTTGAATCCCTTTATACCAACATTCCACACGAGGATGGTATTGCAGCTTGCCAACATTTCCTTCAGCTAAATGATCTACCAACAGAGCCCACACTACAACTTATCAGGTATATACTAACTCACAACTATTTTTCATTTGGGAATGATATGTATCTACAGACAATGGGCAGTGCTATGGGAAGTAGGATGTCGCCCCAGTATGCAAATTTGTTTATGGCCAGATTGGAGGAAAACTTCCTTTCAACTTGTGAAATTAAACCATGGGCTTACTTCAGATTTATAGACGATATCCTATTAATCTGGACAGCATCACAGGAAGAATTAATCAGATTCCACAACAACTTCTCAGAGTACCACAAGAACATCAAGTTAACGCTCAGCTTTTCAACCTCCCATGTCAGTTTCCTGGATACCACAATTTATATACAAGATAGAATTTTACAAACATCCATATACCGTAAACCAACTGACCGGCATATTTACCTAAAATGGAAGAGTTTTCACCCGGAACACACCAAAAAATCTATTGTTTACAGCCAGGCTCTGAGGTATAACCGAATATGTTCTAATTCAGAGGACAGAGACAGACAACTTATGTCACTACGTAAAATATTCATAGATCAGGGATATCATCCACAAATCGTTGATGATCAAATACACAGAGCAACTTTAAAATCAAGAGAGGAACTGTTGAAGTACACCCCAAAGACTGAAAACAACAGAATCCCAATAGTGGTAACCTACAACCCAAAATTAAAGACACTGAGGAAGATATCAAAAGCCCTACAACCAATACTCCATAAAGACAAACGCCTGAAGGATGTTTTTCCTGATTTACCACTGCTTGCTTTCAGACAACCTCCCAATTTGAGACAAATGATTATCAGAAGTGCATTATCTACACCAGAAACTCCAGGCACATTACCCTGCAATAGCACAAGGTGTGAGACCTGCCCTTATATCTTGAGCACAAGCCAAATACAAATACCAAACTCACAGAAATATCATCAAATACAAGACCAATTTTCCTGCGAGTCATCCAATGTTGTATACATGATACGCTGCATGAAATGCCCCTCAAGAGGAATCTATATAGGAGAAACAGGACAAAAACTGCGCACAAGAATGAACCATCACCGCTTTAAAATTAATGAGGGTAAAATGGACACACCAGTGGGCCAACACTTCTGTGAACCAGGACACAGCATGCAAGATCTAAAAGTACTTGTTCTTAAGGGTAACTTCAAAAATGATCAATCAAGAAAAGTTTCTGAGTACAAATTTATGAAAATGTTCAAGACATTAACAGAAGGTTTAAATTGTGGAACAGGATTCATGACACCTTATGTAACATGATTGATTTGGCTTCATGATCTTCAGAAACCTGCTGGATTTCATGTATGGTTGCACTAACTCACTGGCTCCAGCCTGCTGATCACCTGACACCTAACGGATAAACAGTAACCAACACAACTGTCATCTTCGTGTTTATCATTTATCTGCATCAGTGTTTTACTTCAGCTTACATCTGGAAATATGCCTGAAGAAGGGGACTAGATCCCAGAAAGCTTGCATCATTTAACTCTATTAGTTAGCCATTAAAAGGTATTATTTCTTACAAAACGTTGTTTTTTTTCTACCTATATGAATAAAAACCATTAATTATAGTATCAATAATTTTTATACCATCTAAAACTTGTTCATTAATGATTCCATCACACTTGCAAAATAACTTTGCATACAAAATATATTATGGAAATTTTCTCCATCAAAATATTCCATTTCCAAACAATAATCATAAATTTACCTTAATTAAAAAATGATTGGATCTAAATGTTAATTACTTAAAAAAAAAACTTCCTTAAAAATGTTCACTATGAACCCTGTTCACTAACAAACAAAACAAACAAACAATTGGACAAAAAACATCAATACATTTTTTCTTCATATGTATCAAGTCAATTGTATGTGTATGTAGAGATATTAAATCTCTTTTCTCCAGTTCAGTTCATTTTCAATGTATAAACTAGGTAAAACTCAGCGTAATTCAGTTCATGAGGGAAAAGAAAAAAAAACTTTTCAAAGTTCTTCAGCCTAAGCCCTTCTGTTCCTTGCGAACCTCAGAAATGCCAGTCATTCCTTAATCTCAGATGGCTCTTTAGCTTGTGTCATGTGACTTTGCCACCTCTGCATGTCATCTCCAATCTCCAATGGATCTTTAAAATCTATAACAAGAAAATGCAGTATCATAACTCTTGTAAAACTTTGTTCCATTTTTCATTCGTACAGAAATACAGAGGCGCCCAAAGGTTAAAATATTATTTTCTAGAATGTTTTAAAATGGGTGGTGCTGGATGATACACCTCCCCAGTAACGACAAATCGCACTGATTTACATAAAAGAAAACCAGCTTTATTCTTACTCCACAAAAATGTTTGCAACGCGTTTCACGGGTCTAACGCCCGCTTCCTCAGGCACATAAAAAGAACTGGGAGTAACTGAAAATAAAAACACAAACAAAAACAAAATAACCGACAGAAAAAAAGTCGCAATAACAACTGAAAATTAAAACATTAGCAAGATAAAACAAAACTAGCAAATGAAAGATCGCCATAAAATTAGCCGTAAAGATACATATACAGTCACTTTATATAATAAAATCCTTTAACTAAAAGCCAGGAAGTTCTAATCATTATCACAAATATATAGTAAAGATGCCTATACATGTATGAGCACTAGTATATACATAGCCGCATTTATCTAGCATATGGGGGATTATATACATAGCCACATATGTACACAGCCACTTTTATCTAGCAAATGGGGGTTTCTATTCATTACCCTATATGAGGCCATACCTCCTTTACCCCAAACTACGACAGGACTGACCTATATGCCTCCATGCATATTTCCCCCTTAGGTCCCCAACACGTCCCCGGATCATCACATTGTATTGAGGGGGGATATCTTTTTCTTACCTTGTCTCGTCAGGGAGCGGGTTTGGCACCTCTGTGATCTATCACCGCCAAACCTCGCTTCTTAAGCTCTCTGCGAGGGTCCATCCAGCTCCGGGCGCCCGCTCACTTCCGCCGGAAGTGATCGAAGCGCTCACGTCAGTGGAGCTTGGTGCCCGCCCTCCCCTACACGGACAACTGCGTTCCACACCGCTTGCGTTCCAACTCCGGCTTGATTTCCGGAATCCGGAAGGGCTGAGTGGAGCGCAAAACACCAATTCTCTCCACAAGAGGATGGTGGCTTGTTTGGGACATACACTATTATTTCTCTCCCCGATTGCTGCCTTTCATGATCCATTTATAACCAAGGGGGATGGCTATTTGCATTCTCAATCTGTTCCCATTATCAACACTTATTGGAGAAAGGTTATATGGAGTACTAGTATGATCATAAAAATTGATTTTAAATTAGATAATATACCCCATGTAATGGGCCTCTGATACTGGTAATATATGACTTAATCTATTTTCTTTGTGGGGGAGGTATATTACCACTGGCGCAATGACATATCTAAAGCCATAAATATGCGATATAAACATTGGGAGTGTTGTTAAGAGAACTAAAATATTAAAATATTAAATTATTAAAATAGTGAGCTCCGGGGTGTGGATATAATGAGGGCGGGGGGAGAAGTTATACCCTCAACATAACAATGACAATAAACCAATATAATACAATGTAGTGAACCACATCATGTTGTGGCCATATATCAGAGACACAAGGGGGGGGTTTTGGGGGGAAACAAAGGAGGGGGGGAAGGGGAAAACGGACGGGACGGGGGAAGGATTGTTAGAGTGGTTGTTTCAGGGGGGGATAACAAGAAAAGAAGGATCCGAAATGAGGAAAAATTCATTTAAAAAAGAGCGACCGTGAGATATTCCTTCATTCAGGGGATGATGCAGGGTATAATTCTAGTAGGGTTTTTCCAATGTTTCATTTAGCCCATCTGGTACTAAGGTTTTTAAGGTCTGGATCCAGAAGATTTCCTTATTTTTTAAAAGGTTGATTGCATCTCGCCTCATTGGATCAATTGATTCAATGGCTTTAAAGGATACCAATGATGGATCGCTATTATGGTTATATAGAAAGTGTCTGGACAACCCATGTATAAGTAATCCTTTGGTTATGTTTCTTTTATGTTGGCCTATCCGCTCTCTCAATAATTGTGTCGTGCGGCCCACGTATTGTTTGCCACATGGGCAGGATGCTACATAAATTATGAATTTTGATTCACAATTAATATGTTTAGTTATGGGGTACTTCACTTTGTTGGTGTGTGAGAGGACATGGTCTGTTTCAATCAGAAATGTACAGGCCAAACAACGCTTCTTCTGGCATCTATAGGTGCCTACTGGTTTTATTGGATGGTTTAAACCAGTGTTGTTTCTTAATCTGCTAGGGGCTAATAAACCTTTTAGGTTGGGGGCCCTCCTAAAAGTAACCATCGTTTTTTTTGGGATGTGTTCTCTTAAGAGAGGGTCCTGTCTTAGAATATCCCACCTGCTATTTAGGATATTTTTAATGTTCTTATGTTGTGTACTGTATTTTGTGATGAACCTCACTATATTATTCTCACTTCCCTGATCTGTAGGTTGTGTTCGATTGACTGTCCTTTGTTTGGTGTTTGAGAATCTAGCTTTGGATCTCGCGTCATTTATTAAGGTTTTGGGATATTCGCGTTCCTTAAATTTGTCTGTCAGTATCCTGGATTGAATATCGTAGTCTTTTATATCGGTACAGTTCTTGTAGATGCGCTTAAATTGGTTGTAGGGTGTATTTAAGGTCCACGGTTTATAATGAAAACTTTTAAAGTGTATATAACCATTTGAGTCTACTGACTTAAAGTATGTTTTTGTTTTAATTTGCCCTTTTTCATGGAACAAGAGCAGGTCTAAGAATTCGATTGAATTTTTATCGTATTTAGAAGTGAATGTCAGGCCCGCAGTATTCTTATTGAGATGTTCAATGAATTGGGGAATCAACTCGACCTCTCCCTTCCAAATGAAGATCAGGTCGTCTATATATCTTTGGTATGTGACTATGTGTTCCTTGTATGGGTTATTGTGATAGATGTACGTGGATTCCAACAAACCCATCGCCAAATTGGCGTAGCTGGGGGCAAAGCTGCTGCCCATCGCTGTCCCCCCCACCTGTTGATAAAAACTGTCCAGAAAGGCAAAATAATTATGCGTGAGTATAAACTTTATGCACTCAATTAGAAATTCTTTTTGTCCACACGGCATCAGACTATCTGATTCCAAATATTGTGTGACTGCTTGTAGTCCGAAAGTATGTGTGATGTTGGTATAAAGTGCTGTGATGTCACAGGATAGCCATACAAAATCGGGCTCCCATCCTTTCTCTTTAAGGATGTTAATCAAGTGTTGTGAATCCCTAGTGTAGGAATTGAGTTTGTGAACATATTTTTGTAGATGTTGATCTACATATTTTGAAAGTTGACTTGTGACTGATTCTATGCCAGAAATAATTGGTCGGCCTGGGGGGTTGACCAGACTCTTATGTATCTTGGGCAAATGATAGAAAAAAGGTGGTTTTGGATTCTCCACCAGGATGAAATTCCTTTCATTTCTGGTGATGAACCCATCTAGAAAGCCCTTGTTTATAAGGTGTTTCAGTTCCGTATTGTATGCTGTGGTGGGGTCATGTGTAATTAACTGATAGTGTGCAGGGTTATCAAGCAGGCGTAGGGCCTCTTTGATGTAGTCATCTCTGTCCTGTAATACAATTCCTCCCCCCTTATCGGCCGATTTTATGACTAGCTGTGAATTCTCTCTCAATCGTTTGAGTGCCTCTCTTTCCAAGTGGCTTAGATTTGAAGGATAGGCTATATATTCCTGACTCAGTTTCTGTAGATCTTCTAGCACTAGGGCGTAGAATGTTTCGATAAAGCTTCCTTTGGATGCCGTGGGATAGAACCGTGATCGGCCCTTTAAGGATGTAGTAATACATTTTTCAAGTTCGATTTCCTGATCATTTACTACGATTGTAGGTGACCCCTCTGTCTGAGTAATGATGGGTCTGGTGTGGCTCTCTAACTTTTTGAGTGCAAAGTGCCTCTTAAGTGTCAATTTGCGTACAAAATCATTCAGATCAGTGAACAGCTCAGCTAGCTGAGAAGAGCTAGTTGGGCAATACGATAGCCCCTTATTCAATAAATTGATTTCCTGTTGATTGAGCAAATAATTGGATAAATTAAAAATGGATCTGGTTTGTGGTTTGGAGGATACTATGTTTTGTTTCTCTTTTCTTTTCCCCTTTCCCCTTGATCCCCTTTTTCTCCATTTTGGAGGGGCCGTTTGAATGAACTCCGGGACTGGAAAATTACCCGGGCGGGTTTGGGACTGGGTAATAGATTGTGTAGGGAATCCGATATTGTACTCGTGAGTGTGAGTGGTAACTCTAAAAAAGAGTCCGACTGTTCACAGATATTATCTGGTTTAGGGCCCATGGTCTGTGTGTTCTCCATATTGGGCATATCTTTTGTGTCCAATTGGTCCATAGTTTCCACCCCAAATTGAGTCTGACTCAATTTAGGGTTGGAGTCTGTGAGGGGACTGGGGTTACTATAAGTGCTTAATTGGGATAATCCGTAATCTTCTTCCCCACCCAATTGGTTTGGGATATCCTCATTAGGATTAAGAATTTCAATCTCTATATTGGGTGGTGGGTTGGTCGTATGTCTAAATAGTGTGGGTGGTGGTGGACCCTTTAAAAAGGTGCATATCGGTGAACTGACTCTTGGGATATCCCCAAATGCCTTTTTGATTGTTTCTCGATTTTTTATTATTGTCTTTTTGGATTTCTTTGGTTGGTTGTGTATTAAAGCTGTTGTTGTCAATTTTGATTTGGTTTCCGTTTTTTGGGGGTTCAGAACGAAGAGCTCTTTCCCCAGGGGATGTTTTGCAAAGGAGAACTTATATTCATCCTGGATCTTTGTGCTGTCTCCTAAGATGTTTTGTGGTGTCTGGGACCCGGTTTCAGTGTCCGGGGTGCTGTTTGTGACCATATTCACTGGTGTATTAGGATTTTTGGAATGTGTCAGGTTGGGTGGTAAAGGTGGGGGTGGAAAATTGGGATAAATGAACGGTGGAGGTGGTATATTTAGATTCATTAATGCTGGTATGCCTGGTTTTCCAGTGGGTATATGAGGTGGTTTTAAGTGTGGTGGAGGGATCGGAAGCGGGCCATGCGGTTTCCTTTCTCTTTCTCTGTGTTCCGCATAGGCTAGCCTATCCCTGTTTAGTTTCTTGAGTTTAGTGTCTACTACATCCTGTTCAAATTTCTTAACCTTGGATGTTAGGTTGGACAGTAGTGTCTGATATCTAATGGTTCCTGCATAAGGTGCCAGTGTGTTTCTACATTCCGTAATGGTGGGTTGCAGCTCCTCAATTAATGAGGTGCGTTTTTTAATAATCCTCTGCATCATCCCCTGTGTACAAATTTCTAGAAACTCGTACCATTCCCCTGTATAAATTGGATCCTTGGGGAAGGCGGATAAAGTTTTAATTCTAATCCCGTCTGGGGATATCTTTTCTTCAATGTACGTTTCCTGCATAGATATGTCTGCTTGGTGAAAAAACTCGTCTTTCAAGGCAGATTCCAATTTATGAAATGACGGTCTTAGATCAACATTTTCCACGGGAGTGTTGGGAGAGTTTGTGGACCCTTCCCGAGGGATCTCAGAAGGCGTAATCTTCTTGAACTGGGCCAGTAGGTCCGTTCTGTGTAGATCACGTTGATCAATAAACTTCATTGTTGATGCTTGGGTCTGCGATCGTTTTGACAACGAAGACGTGGTCCTCGGGTTCAATATGTAAAACAGATGGGAAAAACGAGAGCCCCAATAGTGTATTACTGTTGTTGTTGATTGGAAATTGAACAAAAAGGAATTATACTCACAAGTGTGGGTTGCCGAACTAGGCAACCACTATTGTTGCAGGCGGGGAGTTTAAACCTGTCTCCGCTCAGGTTAAAAGGTCGCTCTCCATAGAAAGAAGGTGTTCACACCCATCCAACTGGTGGATACAATCTCATTCGTACAGAAATACAGAGGCGCCCAAAGGTTAAAATATTATTTTCTAGAATGTTTTAAAATGGGTGGTGCTGGATGATACACCTCCCCAGTAACGACAAATCGCACTGATTTACATAAAAGAAAACCAGCTTTATTCTTACTCCACAAAAATGTTTGCAACGCGTTTCACGGGTCTAACGCCCGCTTCCTCAGGCACATAAAAAGAACTGGGAGTAACTGAAAATAAAAACACAAACAAAAACAAAATAACCGACAGAAAAAAAGTCGCAATAACAACTGAAAATTAAAACATTAGCAAGATAAAACAAAACTAGCAAATGAAAGATCGCCATAAAATTAGCCGTAAAGATACATATACAGTCACTTTATATAATAAAATCCTTTAACTAAAAGCCAGGAAGTTCTAATCATTATCACAAATATATAGTAAAGATGCCTATACATGTATGAGCACTAGTATATACATAGCCGCATTTATCTAGCATATGGGGGATTATATACATAGCCACATATGTACACAGCCACTTTTATCTAGCAAATGGGGGTTTCTATTCATTACCCTATATGAGGCCATACCTCCTTTACCCCAAACTACGACAGGACTGACCTATATGCCTCCATGCATATTTCCCCCTTGGGTCCCCAACACGTCCCCGGATCATCACATTGTATTGAGGGGGGATATCTTTTTCTTACCTTGTCTCGTCAGGGAGCGGGTTTGGCACCTCTGTGATCTATCACCGCCAAACCTCGCTTCTTAAGCTCTCTGCGAGGGTCCATCCAGCTCCGGGCGCCCGCTCACTTCCGCCGGAAGTGATCGAAGCGCTCACGTCAGTGGAGCTTGGTGCCCGCCCTCCCCTACACGGACAACTGCGTTCCACACCGCTTGCGTTCCAACTCCGGCTTGATTTCCGGAATCCGGAAGGGCTGAGTGGAGCGCAAAACACCAATTCTCTCCACAAGAGGATGGTGGCTTGTTTGGGACATACACTATTATTTCTCTCCCCGATTGCTGCCTTTCATGATCCATTTATAACCAAGGGGGATGGCTATTTGCATTCTCAATCTGTTCCCATTATCAACACTTATTGGAGAAAGGTTATATGGAGTACTAGTATGATCATAAAAATTGATTTTAAATTAGATAATATACCCCATGTAATGGGCCTCTGATACTGGTAATATATGACTTAATCTATTTTCTTTGTGGGGGAGGTATATTACCACTGGCGCAATGACATATCTAAAGCCATAAATATGCGATATAAACATTGGGAGTGTTGTTAAGAGAACTAAAATATTAAATTATTAAATTATTAAAATAGTGAGCTCCGGGGTGTGGATATAATGAGGGCGGGGGGAGAAGTTATACCCTCAACATAACAATGACAATAAACCAATATAATACAATGTAGTGAACCACATCATGTTGTGGCCATATATCAGAGACACAAGGGGGGGGGTTTGGGGGGAAACAAAGGAGGGGGGGAAGGGGAAAACGGACGGGACGGGGGAAGGATTGTTAGAGTGGTTGTTTCAGGGGGGGATAACAAGAAAAGAAGGATCCGAAATGAGGAAAAATTCATTTAAAAAAGAGCGACCGTGAGATATTCCTTCATTCAGGGGATGATGCAGGGTATAATTCTAGTAGGGTTTTTCCAATGTTTCATTTAGCCCATCTGGTACTAAGGTTTTTAAGGTCTGGATCCAGAAGATTTCCTTATTTTTTAAAAGGTTGATTGCATCTCGCCTCATTGGATCAATTGATTCAATGGCTTTAAAGGATACCAATGCTGGATCGCTATTATGGTTATATAGAAAGTGTCTGGACAACCCATGTATAAGTAATCCTTTGGTTATGTTTCTTTTATGTTGGCCTATCCGCTCTCTCAATAATTGTGTCGTGCGGCCCACGTATTGTTTGCCACATGGGCAGGATGCTACATAAATTATGAATTTTGATTCACAATTAATATGTTTAGTTATGGGGTACTTCACTTTGTTGGTGTGTGAGAGGACATGGTCTGTTTCAATCAGAAATGTACAGGCCAAACAACGCTTCTTCTGGCATCTATAGGTGCCTACTGGTTTTATTGGATGGTTTAAACCAGTGTTGTTTCTTAATCTGCTAGGGGCTAGTAAACCTTTTAGGTTGGGGGCCCTCCTAAAAGTAACCATCGGTTTTTTTGGGATGTGTTCTCTTAAGAGAGGGTCCTGTCTTAGAATATCCCACCTGCTATTTAGGATATTTTTAATGTTCTTATGTTGTGTACTGTATTTTGTGATGAACCTCACTATATTATTCTCACTTCCCTGATCTGTAGGTTGTGTTCGATTGACTGTCCTTTGTTTGGTGTTTGAGAATCTAGCTTTGGATCTCGCGTCATTTATTAAGGTTTTGGGATATTCGCGTTCCTTAAATTTGTCTGTCAGTATCCTGGATTGAATATCGTAGTCTTTTATATCGGTACAGTTCTTGTAGATGCGCTTAAATTGGTTGTAGAGTGTATTTAAGGTCCACGGTTTGTAATGAAAACTTTTAAAGTGTATATAACCATTTGAGTCTACTGACTTAAAGTATGTTTTTGTTTTAATTTGCCCTTTTTCATGGAACAAGAGCAGGTCTAAGAATTCGATTGAATTTTTATCGTATTTAGAAGTGAATGTCAGGCCCGCAGTATTCTTATTGAGATGTTCAATGAATTGGGGAATCAACTCGACCTCTCCCTTCCAAATGAAGATCAGGTCGTCTATATATCTTTGGTATGTGACTATGTGTTCCTTGTATGGGTTATTGTGATAGATGTACGTGGATTCCAACAAACCCATCGCCAAATTGGCGTAGCTGGGGGCAAAGCTGCTGCCCATCGCTGTCCCCCCCACCTGTTGATAAAAACTGTCCAGAAAGGCAAAATAATTATGCGTGAGTATAAACTTTATGCACTCAATTAGAAATTCTTTTTGTCCAGTTCTTTTTATGTGCCTGAGGAAGCGGGCGTTAGACCCGTGAAACGCGTTGCAAACATTTTTGTGGAGTAAGAATAAAGCTGGTTTTCTTTTATGTAAATCAGTGCGATTTGTCGTTACTGGGGAGGTGTATCATCCAGCACCACCCATTTTAAAACATTCTAGAAAATAATATTTTAACCTTTGGGCGCCTCTGTATTTCTGTACGAATGAGATTGTATCCACCAGTTGGATGGGTGTGAACACCTTCTTTCTATGGAGAGCGACCTTTTAACCTGAGCGGAGACAGGTTTAAACTCCCCGCCTGCAACAATAGTGGTTGCCTAGTTCGGCAACCCACACTTGTGAGTATAATTCCTTTTTGTTCAATTTCCAATCAACAACAACAGTAATACACTATTGGGGCTCTCGTTTTTCCCATCTGTTTGTTCCATTTTTGAACAAACAAAATATTAAACTCCAATGACATTGTCTAAACAATTGTAATCCTTTGATGAGGACACAAATTTTACCATGAACCTTATACAACTCGTCTATCTAATAAACATAAGTTTCATAACCTTAGATAAACCTAAAAAAAAAGTTCATTAAAAGCTACAATGTCATCTTAAGTATCTTTCACATTTTAGTGTGAGGACACAAAGTTATATTTTCATAACTTCATAACATCTTGTCTTATGTAAAGGTTTAATAACATGTTAAGTTGTGTGTGCGTTTACATAACATGCTAATCTCATGTGTACTTGTATTTTCAATATCAAGTGTGATTACATCTTCTGTTTCTCACAGCATGAATCTTTTGTGTGTATTCTCATTTCGTTATCAGTTAATCTACTTGCTGTGTGTGGATGCATATTGCAAGTAAATTATGTGTAACTCCTCTACCAAAAAAAATTACACCTTTGCATTTCTTACACAATAATGATCAATACATCATTTCTATAAAGACTTTTCTGATGCATCTTGCAATAACTATTTTTTTTCATTGTATCATTGCAACTTAGATGACTACAGCTCAGATGACAGAACTACAGCTGTCCCTTTAAATATACCTCATGGCACTCCCCAGACTTCTTTACAACTGGGCGTTACTAAAGAACATAGCAACTGGACGTATTCAACTGCTAGTATCCAACATAAACTCAATGAAACATGAAATCAACTTCTCTGTAAACAACTGATACTCTAATTATTTTAATGTCCCATCTTAATTACTATCGTACCTTAGACTTCATCAATTTATTGAAAAGGGGAGAAAAATCACCACTACCTTTGATCTTCTTCACATATTTCTCAGGAAATAAAATTTAATAATTAAGGAGATAAAATACATGTATACAATAAATCATAAGTGAAAATAGATATGTAATCACTTAAGCACATATAAAGTAAACAAACAATTACTTTTTATCAGAGTTTTCCCTCTAATATGCTGTCCTTTTAACTTAATTTTATATTGTGTACAGTCTAGGATATCAGTGCATACATTACTGTATTGACAATTTACAGCAATGATCAAAGTATACAATTTTAATCCAGATATCTGATCCATTAGCACAATGTCCCACTGTATCGTGTTCCTGATTTTATTACCACAGAAATCAAATTATATTTTTTTCTGTGATTCAAGCAATTTCTGTTCTATTTTCCAATTCTTCTAAATATGCTGCTAAAATATTGCAGTTAGGACAAACCTTTGACCCCTGCTGAACCGTACAAATCTGAGATGCAGATTGCACTTCAGTTACACAACAGCTGATACAAAATCCAGCTTCTCCCTATCTTTCTGCACAAAAGGTCAGATTCTTTTCTTACTGAAATAGATGTACAGTGCTCGACTCAATCACAAGGGGGCAGGGATTCTCTGAGCAGAATCTTCTGAAACCTCTTCAGACTACAACTAGGACATATAAACATAAACATACACATATATCCATATATTCGATTTGACTATTAATTATGGTAACGAATACTTCATTATTGATTGATGGATCCATTCCAATCAAGATCTTTATCGAATATATCCATATATACACATATTAACCATATAACATATGTCCCCTTTATTGAAATAAATTAATATTTCAATATTACAACAGTCATTCTTCATTCATATCACAATCATCCTGGTTTCAAGAGATTAGTCAAAGATATATTTCCCTCCTCAGTACTTCCGTCGACACTAATCCTTTTTATAAAATTTCTTAATCTTAAATGCCAAGACTAACTGCATTAATATCCCCTTTCTGTACAATATAAACCTCTAACTAACTTTTCTGAATGAACACAAGACTCAAAATACCCTTTAACCATTTCCTCACTGGACATTACTTGGAAGCAAACTTTTTCTTCCTCTACAAGTGTCAATAACTTATGAGACTGTGCAATCAACAAATCATAATCCGGTTACATTAATCAAATCATTAATCACCGATAAAATTAGACTGAACACACATATATTGATTTTCAAAAAGTATTTTACCTTATAAAGTATCATTTTAACTCTATAATGCATTTGATAAACAAATTTATAACTATAGTCATGTGCAGCTACATTTACCTAACACATTATTTATTTGAATCTAATTCTTATGCCAATCAAAATTGGTGAAATCGTTATTTGCAATAATTCAAATTTATTCAGTCTAAATTAAACCAAATCATGTTATTTCTTAGTAGTATTACTAAGAATAACTTCCTGACTAAACCCACTAGTTTACAACCTACTTTTAACAAATTTTTACGAAAAACGATTGTTACAATATCGGCCTGTCTATGGTCACAAGCAATCACATCTTACTTATGAATGCTGACCCTTACCACAATATCTCCGTCTATCACCTAATACAGAGACAGATATGTTTATCATCCAGCTATGATGATGAACAATCCTATGCAATATCATAGGCTTAATTTTAATTAATCACAAAATTAATTAAAAAAATTTTAATATCGATTATAACACCCATGACTATATTTTATGCTTTTTATCAATACTTAAATGAAAATATGGACAACATTTGAATGGACTTTTTCATAACATATATAGCTTGCAATGCTAATACATTTAAGTTACTTTATGCAATTATTTTATTCTCTAATTTAAATTTAAACAAAATGATATCTGTAACATGAGACATGCTGCAAAGAGATCATATCATTCTGGTAACCAATTTATAAAATATCAATTTTTAATACCCAGAAATATTTTTATTTTTCTGGCTTTCAGGGTTGCAGGCTGCGCTTCTTTTAAATCACTATTACAAATATATTTCTTTTGTATATAAATTATGATTTATACATGGTCTATACTTTTCCTTCTACACAAGTGGTTACCTAAAATATTTATAAAAACCCTTACTTTATTTATAGAAGCTATTATGGTAAGTTTTGCTTCTATGATCAAATTACATTTTGATTACACTATCTTCCATTTAAACCATTTTTCCCAAGTTTAGCTTGCAGCTCTGTAGACCAGAATGGTTCCATTTTTAAAAATGCACAACCACTGATAAGGTTTGCATTCAGTTGGTCATTATAAAAGCAGACTACATAGAAACAGGAATAAAATTTCCCTTGCATGCTGTTCATTTTAGCAAAAAAATTAAGTAACTATTTATTTTCTTTTATTGGCTGACAAATATTAATTTTGGATTACTTTGATAATTTCGGATAACGCAATCTGACTTACTTTAAAACTTTTAGCCAATTCAACAGAAAATAAACCATAATTACCCATAAAGATGTACTCCTGTTCAAATCCACATGACGTCAATCATCAGATCTCCTGTCGACTGTCACATTCCCACTTCAGATTCAGCGCAATAGAGTTTCACAAGCACACAGCTCCGCCTCTCTTGTCAAATCCTCATTCCCCGATTTTGAAACGATGTTGCGATGTAGCTGCTTTAGTTTTGCGACTGGCGGCTGTGATCTTCGTGAATCAGATTTTGCGAGTGGCTGATGTGATCTTCGTGAATCAAAAATTATTGCGACTGGCGGCTCACCAAATGAAATATAAATAAATGGGATTTGAAAGATAGATTGTTCCTTTAAAAACAAAGTCCTCAGGAGATCGTAAAATGTGGAAGTGGATTTTAATTAATCATTATTGAATCTTCGTAGATGTTCAATATTCAATAAGGCATAGTTCTTTGTACATCAGAAATCAGTTACAAAAGATATAAAAAAACAGAATGAGTAAATTGCTATGTAATTTGTATATGAAATCTATTGATTGTAGTAGTCTTCTATTTGAGCATAAGTATATCTGAATATGTAAAAAGGATGAGTAACGGTATGTATGAGTGTGTGTATGAGAATGAGAGAGAGTGAGTGAGATTTTGTCCAAACCTACCAGTTGGTTCTTAAATACACAACAGATGATACAATCTTGCCTTATCTGACACTAGGTACATTCCTTGTTAGGACATGTCATTATACATTTCCATATACTCCTCCTACTATTTTAAATAGCATCCGCCTCTTTAATTGGATCAGCAATAATGCTATGATGTAATCCTTGAGGTCTACTACATATGGTTATGGCATGACTGAAGCCTTTCTCTTAACTTAGAATAGTTTAGGGTTGGGCTACGTCACATAACAACCACCACCTGTCTATGTAGTAACCAGGGAGAGAATTCCCGTAACTTGAGGCTTGCTTGGCCATAGATCTATTCTGGAATAACCTTGTGACCTTAACTCCCACAAGGGAAGACACATGCCAAGCTCAGCTAACTACTGAAAAACCAAGTTATATACTAACTGTATATCCATTAACCAATAGTGTATAATTATCACTATATTAAACAATAGCTTTGATATCTCAATCTCATGACATCATATCCAATATCTTAATTCTGTAAATGGCATGGGCCCTTAGCCAAGTGCAGAAATCAAGTCATCAAATATTTTATATCATTTGATTAAAATCTCAAAACATTCAACAGAGGGCAACTCGACTTGTTTCACCTCCCCGTCTAGCACCAAAAAATGTTGACCTCTCAGGTCATGGTGTAAGACATGGTTTGAGGTGGGAACTAAGGAAGTAGCGGTGCGTAAAGAAGTGAGGCACCCTTTCCATTTGTTCACCCAAACATCTCGAAGCTTCCATGCAAAAGATCCTTCTCCAGAAAAATCGATAAACTTCTCCTTGTCCAATCTCAGTTGTACAGGATCTTTTAGCATCTCCCTGACAAAATATGTCCCCAACTGTCCTGATTGGACCTCTTCGCCCCTTATGTCCTGAGGCAAAATGTGTACCTGAGGTCGGGAAGACTGTACTCTCTGCAATCTTTCAATTAAGAGTACCTCTTCACTTACCCAACTAGCATGAGGATAAGTGGCTGCATATGGACTGTGTGTCCCCTGTTGTGACCCATGTAGTGAGAATGGGGTTCCCTGTGTTGGCTTTCCCTCCCCCGGGATCGCTCTCCCCACCCTCTTTGTCACCTTGAGATGTGGCTTGATCTCGATTTTTACTTCTTGTTTCGAGAACCACAAACCCTCGGCTTTCCAGCCTTTACGTGTGTATAGTTGTTTCAGAGACACCCTCTGTTGGTAACCCCAGAATGCGATGTTGTCCCCTGCATCTCTCCTGTAGGAGAATTGACGCCTCCTGCTCGTTCCTCTCCAATCTGGAACCATCTCACTCTGGATAACCAAGACAAGGTACCCCTGAATCACACACTCCACCTTTTGCATGTACCCATTGTACTGCAATGTACCTTTCAACAAAACTTTGGATTGGTGCATTGATTCTGGGAGTGTGACGTTCAATAGCAGATTTACACTGCCGTTTAATTCAAACTTCCAGCACACCTGACCCTTCAGACCTTTCACCAACATTGTGCCATGAAATTTGTTTGCACCTGGCACTTGTGATCAGGCACGTGCACAGGGGGGTGCTCTGGGTGCCCAGGCACCCCCATTTTTAAAATTTTCAAAAAAGGCACCTCTCGCCGCACAAAATAAGCTCAGCCCCCGACCGCGATAAGCCCCGCCCACCCGCGGGAAGCCCCACCCCATCTGGGACACTTTCAAGTGAAGAGGCCCAGACAGGAATCCTAGTGTGGCATACTGACCTCTCCCTCCACCTAGGACCTATACTGACCTCTCTCTCCCCAGCACCCACAGTGACCTCTCCCTTCACCTAGCACCCACAGTGACCTCTCCCTTACCCAGCACCTACAGTGACCTTTCCCTCCATCTAGCACCCACAGTGACCTCTCCCTCCACCTAGCACCCACAGTGACCTCTCCCTCCACCTAGCACCCACAGTGACCTCTCCCTCCCCAGCTCTAGCAGTGATCCTGCCTACCCCAGCACCCACACTGACCTATCCCTCCCCCAGCACCCACACTGACCTCTCCCTCCACCTAGCACCCACAGTGACCTCTCCCTCCCCAGCTCTAGCAGTGATCCTGCCTACCCCAGCACCCACACTGACCTATCCCTCCCCCAGCACCCACAGTGATTTTTCCCTCCCCCAGTGGCTACCCTCCCGTCCCCTGCAGCACCCACAGGGACCTCCCATCCCAAAAGCAGCACCTATAGTGACCTCTCCCATTGCCAGCACCCACAGTGGCCTCTCCCAACACCCAGCATCCACTCCCTCCTCCAGTAACCACACTGACTTCTCCCAGCACCCACAGTGACCTCCCCTTCCTCCAGCACCCATACTGATCTCTTCCTTCCACAGCACCCACAGTGGCCTGCCCTTCCCCCAGCACCCACACTGACCTCTACCTCCCTTAGCAGCAACTATGCCATTCATAGCAGCACCCATAGTGACCTCCCACCCCCTGCACCCGAAATGACCTCTACCTCCCGAGACCCACAGTGACCTCCCCCAAAGGACCCACAGTGACCTCCCTTTCCTACAGCACCCATACTGACCTCTACCTTCCACAGCACCCACAGTTACTTCTCCCCCCAGCACCCACAGTGACCTACCCTTCCCCCAGCACCCACAGTAACCTACCCTTCCCCCAGAACCCACAGTACCCTACCTTTCCCCAGCACCCACACTGAGCTTTACCTCCCCCAGCAACCACACTGACCTCTACCTCCCCTAGCAGCAACTATGCCACAGTGATCTCCCACCCCCTGCACCCACAGCAATCCCACCAATATTCCGCACCCACATTACACTCAACCAGTAACCCCCACTATAGCAAGCACCCAGTACTTGCACCAAGCACCCTGCACCCAGTACTCACATCCGGCCTCAATATGGCACTTAGTACTTGCATCAAACAGCCACATGACACCCAATACCTGCACCCCTTCACCCTATAGCTGGCACCCAGTACTCGCACCTACATGGCACAGTACTTGCACCCAGCCCCAACATGGCACTCACTATTCACACCTGCACACCGCCTTCACATGGCACCCACTATCTGCACTCACATAATTAGTACTAGCACCCAAAGTACCTGCACTCAGAACCCACATGGCACACAATGCCCACCATTAACTAGCACCGAGTGCTATAAAGGTATGGAGGCTGCCAATGTAACTGGTTTGAATGGTACTCCAGTTCAAGGCAGCAAGTATGTGAAGCATTTGAGACCCCGCAGGCATTGTGCGATAGATCTTGATTACTATCAGAAGAAGTCTCTGTTGTATCAGAAACTGGGAGAAGCAAGGTATCCTGAACCCTCCACACTGCACAAAGAGTTTAAACGGAGGTGTGATTCAGTTTCATCTGATACTCAATCCGGTAAGGTGAGGGAACCTAGAGATACCGGAGACAAAAAAGATAAGCAAATTCAGGATAAGCCAATTATCTATGCACCAAAGGAAACTGTAAAAGACTTAAGTACACAGAAAATTGAAATATGTGAACCGAGAAAAGAAACAGACACTTCTTCAAGAAAGGACTGGGAAGATTACTGGAATCCAGTGCCTAAACCTCAACGACACAGACGTAGTCGAAAAAGATATGGTTTATCCAAAACCCCAAGGCTTATCAAAGAACTCATAGATGCTGAGTACTCTGAACAATCTATCCAGGAGGAAGAGCTTGATTACCTGGTCAGGACCTCTCCAGATGACCAAATAAGTAGAGTAGAAACAGGGCCTGAATTGGAGCCTACCATTGTTTCTCCAAGTGAGATCCATTATGAAGTAAAGTGGCCTGAGTCTGATATTAGCCGTAAAGAAGAAAAGGTGTTAATACCACAGAAAACTGCAGTTCAAATCCAAAATGGGGATAGTAGTTCTGAATTGAGTGAAAAAGCTCTGACATTTAATAAAGAAAAATCTGAAAGTTTAGAACCACAGCCTCAACGATACAGGAGGAAAAAGAAAGGACAGTGTTGGAAACGCTTCAGGTGATGAATGAGCAGTTACAGGAAGCTTATTTGAAGATGCAATTGTCTGAGGCTTCAGCAGACAAACCATCCTTCAAGATGGATATGGTTGTCTTATAGCGATGATATATCGCTTTACCAAGTTTGCGGAATTGGTATGCCTCAGGTGGACGAAATTGCGGAAGTATGGTGGATTCCCCCAAAGAGTGCTGAATGTTCCACCCCAGAGGGTGGGCCTGTTGACTGTGGCTTTGCCTCCTGTTCCGATACTGCTTATGATTCTCCTGAGAGAATCCCAAATTTTGAACAAGAGGAGGTAAACGCTGCTTTGACTGGGGAGAATTCCATAGACCTCAATGAGGTGGGGTGGAAAATTTAGACTGTATTAGAAAATCTACTCAAACTAACCAAGGAAAATTACCTGATAGGTATATGCAAGAGGAATTCCTTTGGTATTGATGTATGATTTTAGTGTATAATTGTAGAGGACTACAATGTTCAAAGAAGGGGGGAATTGTAGCAGGTAGAAAGAGGGGGGATCTATTTATTTTTATTCTTATATTATTACCTGGTCAGCAGCTTTAAATAGAGGCGCTGCTGACACAGGTTTGTTAAGTAAGGGCATTTTTCCCTTAGTTGTAATGTGTAATGTGTGGGTAGGCAGAGCTGATGGCTGAGGGAAGGTTGCTAAGCAACCAGAGACACAAGCAGGGGAGCCGTTAGGGAAGATATAACGGCTCTCTGAGGGGTTGAGTTGGAAGTTGGAGCAGACAGGAGAAGGGGAAAGATGCAGCAGGCACATTTGAGTAGAAGCAGGCCAGACGATGCGATAGCTGACATTTTGGGAGAAAATTACTGAGCCATGATAATTCTTCAATCCTCCATAAGATAAGCCAGCCATCAGTCCTGTAAAGCTGACAAGGAGTGGGAAAGCCAGGAGAGAGATTTCAGACAGAGGAAAGATGATAGCCAGTGATTCTTGACACTGAAGTGCTGGAAAAGAAATCGTTCAAGATGACACGTATGAAATGTGATCAATGTGTTGATAAATCAGCATGCCACAAGAAAGATTTTTAAACATTTTTAATTACAGTAAATTTGGCTCTGGTAATATCCCCCACTTCTGAAGTGTAGTGTTAGGAGGCTGAGAATTGAGAATTATCCTTCCTACTGTGATGAATATAATCTCACTTGTATTTTATTTTGATTTTTATAAGTGGCCTGAATGGTTGCTGTAATGGGAAAACAGTTGTGCTATGGAAGACAGAAACGGCATATTACCCATATACTAGGCCTGAGACTAAGAGATAGTGAGATTGAGAGAAAAGTGAATCTGCTTAAGGAAATGAACTACTGTCCTGTCCGCTAGAGGCCTATCTTAACCTCTTATAGCTTACTGACTTTACCAAAGTAATAAATGCAAGAAGTTATTTTGTTTTGGTTATTTTATGTGTGGTGCACAAGATAGTGTGAAGTTATATTGGAAGAAATACTTACCTATGGGAAGAGTGGTCCGACTGGATTCCTGTAAAAGAAAGGAGAATGATTAATATGTCCATTTACCAGTAGTGTTGAAAGATTTAGAAGAAGTACCTGTTAATAGACTGTTTCTCTGGCAATAGACTGGTCCTGCAAAAGAACAGAAGAGATTACATACAGGAGCGGCAGAAGCTGAGATTTATAAAGAAACTGTTGTGTTTTTATTTTTCTGCTGTTTTTTGGGCAAGCATATTGAGTAGTTTTGCTCATAAGAACAAGTGACGGAGTTATTTTCTTATTATTATTTAATTCTAGTAACCTTATTAATTTACTAAGAATTTAGTAATTCACTAACCAATTTTATTTCTTTTATTATTTATTATTAACTTATTAACCAACCAATTTATTAACTTCTAACCATCTAACTTATACATTTATTATTCTGGCTTTTTCTAAGAAACGGCTGAACTATTGAACAAGAAAAATAGCCAGAATAATTGATCAGACTGAGAACAAAAAAACAAGAGTACTCTATTTACTATTGAGTTATGAAAGATTTTGCTGATCAGCAAACTTAGAGGTTAAAGTACTATATAATGGTTTTGTCAGGGAAGTATTAAACTGAAATTACTTTAGTACTCAGGGTTTAGGAAATCCAAATAAGGTTCATTTTTCATTAAAGTGGGTGGGAACGCTGAGAAAATACTTACCGGGTGGGAAGGTTATGTGTTATTGTTAACCAGTTGTTTTCCTCCTAGCTTCCGGAAGTGTTCTATAGAAAGAAGACCAGAAGATAATAAGAAGACTGTGATATTAGATTGTGTTGTTTGTAATTCTCATTGGTTACATGGAGTAGAAAGTGTATTTTTTATCTTTTATTTTTAATAAACTTTTTGAATCTTACAACCTGCATTGATGTTTGTGGAGTTCTCCTGCAGTTGGCGGTTTGAAACAGTTTACAGTACTAGCACCCAAAGTACCTGCACTCAGAACCCACATGACACACAATGCCCACCAATAACTAACACCGAGTGCAGGCATGGCACCAAGTATTTACACCTATGTGATACCCAGTACCTGCTCCCAACACCCACATGTTTCATCTGCAGTAGTTCCAGTTGCACTAAGCCTCCACTTGGTGCCCAGCACCCACACCAAGCACTCACATATGACATCCAGTACATGCACCCAGAACTCACAAGGGACTGAGTACCTGCAATCAACACCTACATGATGGTTGATACCCACCCATACTGCCAGAATCCACATGACACCCTGTGCCAGCACCCAGAACCCATATGGCACCCAGCATCTGCCTTTAGCACCCACATGACAACAAATACCCCGCTAGCCAGCACCCATCACCCATATGTCACCATGTACTCACTCCCAGTACCCACTTGGCACTCAGTATTTGCACCTAAGACCCACATACCCCCACATGGCACAGTACTCACATGTCACCAACTTCCAAAGCCATTATATGCACCTAGTACCCGTCCATAGCCAGCACCCAAATAGCACCCAGTACCCATCCTTGGTCCGAACCCATATGAGACTCAGTACTCTCCCATGGCACACATCCAGACCGCACATGGCACTCACTAATGTCCAACACTCACATGGCTCCCTGCACCAATTAGCACTCACATGGCACCCACTAAGACTGCCTTATGCTTTCTGGAGAGGGGGTATTACATACACAATTTAGCACGATTTATCGATTTCAAATTTGAGCACCACACCCTTGAGGATCCTCTGCACGGCCCTGCCCCTTCCTGCAGCACCCACACTGACCTCTACTTTTCCCAGCACCCACCCCTTCCCCTCATAGCTGGCACCCAGTACTCACACTCACATGACACCAAGTATCTGCACCCAGGCCTTAAATTGCACCCAGTACTTACACCTGCACACAGCTTCCACATGGCCCCCACTATCTGCACCAAGCACCCACTTAACCCGTACTCACACCCAAAGTACCTGCATTCAAAACCCACGTGATGCCCAAAGCCCACCCATAGCCAGCACCCAGTACAGGCATGGCACCAAGTATTCGCACCTATGTCACATCCAGTACCTGTACCCAGCACCCACATGACATATCGAGGACATGCACCCAGATCTTACATGGCACGAAGTATTTGCAATCAAAACCTGCATGACACTCGATACCCAACCATAGCCAGAACCCACATGACACTCAGTACTTACACCCAGAACCCACATGGCACCCAGCATCTGCATTCAGCAGCATGACAATCAATACCCCCCTAGCCAGAAACAAGGAGGGGGGGCATGCGGGAGAAGACATTGCCAAGCCCTTTTTTTAAATTTAAGCACTCCCCACTCAAGGACCCTCTGCACGGCCCTGCTTGTGATCTATTCCTCCTTCTCTGCTTGGACCCCACGTGCCAATCAGAAGGAAGTGGAAGAGGATCAGTACCTTTGTCTCCAAACATTAACATGCTTGGGCTTTTTGTTCTCATTAACCCCTTATTGTTCATGAGAATTTCCTCTCTTCGTTCTCCTAGGACGAAATGGCAGCCTAGGATCACCATCAGCACGGTACTCTTCATTATAAAAGCACCTCCTTGGGAAAGAAAAACATTAGCAATTTGCATTATGCTTTGCTCAGCAGTCAGTTTTTTTAGTCTCTTTCCGATCTCAGGAATCTCGTTTTTTAGTCTCTTTCCAATCTCAGGAATCTCGCTGTTCTCCAAACTCGGATTGGCATCTGGAACCTTTCGCTTATCCAACTGACATCTCTGTCTCGGCTGCCAGCACCTCAGCTCTCTTGCTTCCATATTGCCAAACTCCTGAAATCGAAATACAAACAAATCAATTCTTATTAATGATTTGGGTTTCGCCCTGCGGCTTGTATTCTGTACACTTTAAATTGATCAATATATACCGTAAATGATCTCGTTGCTTTATGGTTCTCATGAACTCTGTTTACTCTTTTTGGTAGAATGGAGTTAACTACTTCCCGACCGCCGTATAGACAAATGGCGGCCGGGAAGTGGACGCCGCAAGGACCGCCGTATTGACAAAATGCGGCGGTCCTTGTATGGGCATGGGCGGAGCGATCGCGTCATCCGTGACGCGATCCTCCGCCTCCGCCTGGTGCCGCTCACCCGCCGCAACATCCCGCCGGCCATACGGAAGCGCCGGCGGGATGTTAACCCGACGATCGTCGCATACAAAGTGTATAATACACTTTGTAATGTTTACAAAGTGTATTATACAGGCTGCCTCCTGCCCTGGTGGTCCCAGTGTCCGAGGGACCACCAGGGCAGGCTGCAGCCACCCTAGTCTGCACCAAGCACACTGATTTCCCCCCCCCCTGCCCCAGATCGCCCACAGCACCCATCAGACCCCCCCCTGCGCACCCCCCAGACCCCTGTTTGCACCCAATCACCCCCCTAATCACCCATCAATCACTCCCTGTCACTATCTGTCAACGCTATTTTTTGTTTTATCTCCCCCTCTTCCCCCTGCTCCCTCCTGATCACCCCCCCACCCCTCAGATTCTCCCCAGACCCCCCCCCCCCCCCAGACCCCCCCCATGTACTGTATGCATCTATCCCCCCTGATCACCTGTCAATCACCTGTCAATCACCCATCAATCACCCCCTGTCACTGCCACCCATCAATCAGACCCTAACCTGCCCCTTGCGGGCAATCTGATCACCCCCCCACATCAATAGATTGCCCGCAGATCCGACATCAGATCACCTCCCAAATCCATTGTTTACATCTATTCTCTCCTCTAAACACCCACTAATTACCCATCAATCACCCATCAATCACCCCCTATCACCACCTGTCACTTTTACCTATCAGATCAGACCCTAATCTGCCCCTTGCGGGCACCCAATCACCCGCCCACACGCTCAGATTGCCCTCAGACCCGACCCCCCTTATCAATTCGCCAGTGCATTAATTACATCTGTCCTTTCCTGTAATAACCCACTGATCACCTGTCAATCACCTGCCAATCACCTATCACCCATCAATCACCCCCTGTCACCCCCTGTCACTGCCACCCAACAATCAGCCCCTAACCTGCCCCTTGCGGGCAATCTGATCACCCACCCACACCAATACATCGCCCGCAGATCCGACATCAGATCACCACCCAAGCGCAGCGTTTACATCTATTCTCTCCTCTAAACACCCACTAATTACCCATCAATCACCCATCAATCACCCCCTATCACCACCTGTCACTGTTACCCATCAGATCAGACCCTAATCTGCCCCTTGCGGGCACCCAATCACCCGCCTACATGCTCAGATTGCCCTCAGACCCCCCCTTATCAATTCGCCAGGGCATTATTTACATCTGTCCTTCCCTGTAATAACCCACTGATCACCTGTCAATCACCTGTCAATCACCCATCAATCACCCCCTGTCACTGCCACCCATCAATCACCCCCTGTCACTGCCACCCATCAATCAGCCCCTAACCTGCCCCTTGCGGGCAAACTGATCACCCACCCACACCAATAGATCGCCCGCAGATCCGACATTAGATCACCACCCAAGCGCAGTGTTTACATCTGTTCTCTCCTCTAAACACCCACTAATTACCCATCAATCACCCCCTATCACCACCTGTCACTGTTACCCATCAGATCAGACCCTAATCACCCGCCTACATGCTCAGATTGCCCTCAGACCCCCCCTTATCAATTCGCCAGTGCAATATTTACATCTGTTCTCCCCTGTAATAACCCACTGATTACCTGTCAATCACCTGTCAATCACCTATCAATCACCCATCAATCACCCCATGTCACTGCCACCCATCAATCACCCCCTGTCACTGCCACCCATCAATCACCCGCTGTCACTGCCACCTATCAATCAGCCCCTAACCTGCCCCTTGCGGGCAATCTGATCACCCACCCACACCAATAGATCGCCCGCAGATCCGACGTCCGATCACCTCCCAAGTGCAGTGTTTACATCTGTTCTCTACCCTAAACACCCACTAATTACCCATCAATCACCCCCTGTCACTGTTACCTATCAGATTAGACCCCTATCTGCCCCTAGGGCACTCAATCACCCACCCACACCCTCAGAATGCCCTTAGACCCCAGCCCTGATCACCTCGCCAGTGCATTGCTTGCATCTATTCCCCCCTCTAATCACACCTTGAGACACCCATCAATCACCTCCTGTCACCCCCTAGCACACCTACCCATCAGATCAGGCCCTAATTTGCCCCGTGTGGGCTCCTGATCACTCGGCCAAACCCTCAGATCCCCCTCAGACCCCCCTTCTGATCACCTCCCCAGTGCATTGATTGCATCTATTTTCCCCTCTAACCACCCCCTGAGACACCCATCAATCACCTCCTGTCACCCCCCTAGCACTCCTATCCATCAGATCAGGCCCAGTACAACCTGTCATCTAAAAGGCCACCCTGCTTATGACCGGTTCCACAAAATTCGCCCCCTCATAGACCACCTGTCATCAAAATTTGCAGATGCTTATACCCCTGAACAGTCATTTTGAGACATTTGGTTTCCAGACTACTCACGGTTTTGGGCCCGTAAAATGCCAGGGCGGTATAGGAACCCCACAAGTGACCCCATTTTAGAAAAAAAGACACCCCAAGGTATTCTGTTAGGTGTATGACGAGTTCATAGAAGATTTTTTTTGTCAAAAGTTAGCGGAAATTGATTTTTATTGGTTTTTTTTAACAAAGTGTCATTTTTCACTAACTTGTGACAAAAAATAAAATCTTCTATGAACTCGCCATACACCTAACGGAATACCTTGGGGTGTCTTCTTTCTAAAATGGGGTCACTTGTGGGGTTCCTATACTGCCCTGGCATTTTAGGGGCCCTAAACCGTGAGGAGTAGTCTTGAAACAAAAATGACCTGTGAAATCCTAAAGGTACTCATTGGACTTTGGGCCTTTTAGCGCAGTTAGGGTGCAAAAAAGTGCCACACATGTGGTATTGCCGTACTCGGGAGAAGTAGTACAATGTGTTTTAGGGTGTATTTTTACACATACCCATGCTGGGTGGGAGAAATATCTCTGTAAATGACAATTTGTTAATTAAAATACACCCCAAAACACATTATACTACTTCTCCTGAGTACGGCAATACCACATGTGTGGCACTTTTTTGCAGCCTAACTGCGCTAAGGGGTCCAAAGTCCAATGAGCACCTTTAGGCTTTACAGGGGTGCTTACAATTTAGCACCCCCCAAAATGTCAGGACAGTAAACACACCCCACAAATGACCCCATTTTGGAAAGTAGACCCTTCAAGGTATTCAGAGAGGGGCATGGTGAGTCCGTGGCAGATTTCATTTTTTTTTGTCGCAAGTTAGAAGAAATGGAAACTTTTTTTTTTTGTCACAAAGTGACATTTTCCGCTTACTTGTGACAAAAAATAATATCTTCTATGAACTCACTATGCCTCTCAGTGAATACTTTGGGATGTCTTCTTTCCAAAATGGGGTCATTTGGGGGGTATTTATACTATCCTGGAATTCTAGCCCCTCATGAAACATGACAGGGGGTCAGAAAAGTCATAGATGCTTGAAAATGGGAAAATTCACTTTTTGCACCATAGTTTGTAAACGCTATAACTTTTACCCAAACTAATAAATATACACTGAATGGGTTTTTTTTTATCCAAAACATGTTTGTCCACATTTTTCTCGCTGCATGTATACAGAAATTTTACTTTATTTGAAAAATGTCAGCACAGAAAGTTAAAAAAAATCATTTTTTTGCTAAAATTCATGTCTTTTTTGATGAATATAATAAAAAGTAAAAATTGCAGGAGCAATCAAATAGCCTCAAAAGAAAGCTGTATTAGTGACAAGAAAAGGAGCCAAAATTCATTTAGGTGGTAGGTTGTATGAGCGAGCAATAAACCGTGAAAGCTGCAGTGGTCTGAATGGAAAAAAAGTGGCCGGTCCTTAAAGAGAATCTGTATTGTTAAAATCGCTCAAAAGTAAACATACCAGTGCGTTAGGGGACATCTCCTATTACCCTCTGTCACAATTTCGCCGCTCCTCGCCGCATTAAAAGTGGTTAAAAACAGTTTTAAAAAGTTTGTTTGTAAACAAACAAAATGGCCACCAAAACAGGAAGTAGGTTGATGTACAGTATGTCCACACATAGAAAATACATCCATACATAAGCAGGCTGTATACAGCATTCCTTTTGAATCTCAAGAGATCATTTGTGTGTTTCTTTCCCCCATGCACTGAAGTTTCAGGCTGCTCTTTTCTTCTTGCAAACAGCTTTGCCCTTGTTTGTAATTCCTCAGTATGTGAAAGCCCAGCCAGCTCAGAGGACGATTTATCCAGCTGATTAGAGCAGCTTCTCTCTTCTCTCTTATCTAAATAACACACAGGCAGTGTGCATAGAGGGGCCAGAAAGGGTGAGTTCATAGCAGAACCACAACACTGAAGAACTTGGCAGCCTTCCAGACACAGGCCGACAAGTCTGACAGGGGAAAGATACATTGATTTATTACAGAGACTGTCATAGTAGAAAGTGCTGCAGTTAGCCAGAACACATTAGAATAGCTTTTGGAACATGTAGGATGATAAAAAACAGGATGCAATTTTTGTTACGGAGTCTCTTTAAGGGGTAGAAAGCCCTAGGTCCTCAAGTGGTTAAACTTCTCTCCCCTACCTAAGTACTATCCTAAGTACTTACCTGTTTAAAATATGCTCCCGCGGACTTCACCTTTGGAAGCTCTCACCTCATTGCAAGCTCCCTCCACATCCCCCCCCCCCCTATCTGTCCATGCGCGGCCGTCGCATGCACAGAGTACGGATGCCACACACCTGTTGCTGCTTTGCAGGTGTGCCTGCAATGCTCTTGCTCATTTTCGCATTTACTTACCTAGAACTTCATTGCGATACCAGCTCTACTAGAAGTCCTGTGTGTTGTACCCTCTGACCAATGTTTGCCGTGCTACTACCCCCAGACTACAAAAAATGGCTGCCTCCCTGTAGGAAGGAGCACTTTGCACTTAAACTACACAGGGTGCAGGGCTAAGCATTCCAGCGTCAAATGCCTGTATGCAGATCCCTAAATGCCCACTTGGTAGGTAGTCAAATGGCAAACACTGTACTGATACACTGTCACTCTGTAAATGGCAATTCCTTCATCTTTATTATTGCCCCTTGAACTGCTTCCAGATTTGTTCTGTGCTCAACCGAATCAGAGCTGGAGAAAAGAAGAGAAAAAAAAATTATATATATTTGACCAATTGGTTGGCGAGGAAAAACACGCTAACAGCCCAGCAATGACTTCTTTGTCAATCTCTGGTCCTGTCCCTGACACAAAAAAACCCTGAAAAAAACATTCCGCAGTCGCAGCGAGTACACCTGGATTGGTAAACTTCTTTCTTTCTCTCTTTTCCTTTCTCCCTCTCCAACTATGACCTGTCCCCTTATCTCTATTGGGAACACATGCTGCACCGCACTTTAAGGTGCCTCACTTAAAGGAATAATCCCATAAGCAACCCTGTCCAGATACCTCCCCTGATCCGCTCTTGCAAATCACTCCCTGGGAAATATCTGACTTCTACGTGTCTCCAAGCCCCTGGCTGGTAAACATTTCCTATCCGTGACCATGCAACTTGCTTGGCATACGTATGCGGACACTCTCTGTGCCCAGACTTATTTTGAGGAAATCATCTGGAAGCCGAGAAACTCAGTAGAATCTCTCTTCTGTCCCCACTCTGGACCCCCCTCCCACCAGCTGCTTCCGTGCACGGCGCCGTGTGCACAGCTGTGACGTGGGACGTGGGATCCCCCCAGAACATCCTACCCCTGCCATTGGGGCGTGCCTATCAGTGGGCGCTTCCTGCCCCCTCCCCTCCTAATACATCATGAAGGTGGGAGTGGCTTTCTCTGAATTACGACTCCATGTTGAGTCATGGCATGCCAGCAAAGATGGCTGCTATTCAATCTGCCCTAGCAACCTCTTGATCCTATACACCTTTAGGAAAAAAAACAGTTAGAACATACAATGTATATGCACACTAAACATTTCAGCATATGTATCTCTCCCCCAAGCTTAGCATACCGCTATATACACTCTCGGATGGAAAAAAAACATGCCAAAAGAGAAATACCAGAAATACCTTAGTAGTTCTTGCAGTCTCTTATCTTCCCCCACCTCAGAAAAACCTAAACAACTGTTCCCGATACACAAATCTCTGAACTACAGGCTCTACCCTGCAGAACATCTCACAAACACCCCTGCTGACAGAGAAAAAAAACATGCTGACAGAGAAAAAAAACCACGTCAGAGCCCAATACATTAGCACCTCTCCCACTATCTCAGCTGTGACTTTAAAGTGCTTCATACCTTCAAAGCGACCCAGTGACATGGGCTGTGTGCATTCCTGTATAACCAGCTCACTGAAAAAAGAAAAAAAAAGACATACTTCAAACAGCTAACAAGTGCTATAAACCCTACAAACTGCTAAAGACACACAGCTTAGACACACTGTCTGCAACCCGGACTGTGTCTCTCTCTCGCTTTTCTCTCCCCCCCCCCCCCCCCGCCACCACTGTAAACTGCAGCCCCCCTTCTGCGGAGGGACAGCACACACACATCTGGTATCTCCCAGACTATCAGTACACTGGTCAGACCGTAACATACTATTGCTATTAAACCAAAGGGAAGCGAAAAAAAAAATCACTTGTATGCAGCCTCAACTGAACCTGCTACTAACAGAACACGAGGAGAAGAAAGAAAAAAAAAACCCACAGAAGAAAATAAGACGCTAGTACTGCACACATCTAAAAAAAACACTGTTAACATAGACACCAAACACTGCTTCAAAATCAAATAAACCAAACTTTTAAACTTGCCTATTAATACGGACTTCTTATCCTGCTAGTACGATTCAGCTTTAGCAAATTTCCCACGGATCAATATGGACTCTCTCCTCGAAGCTGCTGAGTATCTTCACTTCACTTCGCTCAGCGGATCATCCCCTGCGGCATTTGCTGGGCCGTGCCTGGGATAGCTTCTGATCCTGTTTAGGCATGCAACTGCGTGTACGGCGCAGTTGAAATTCAAAGTCCAAGAGATCCGTCGCTGATTACCTCGAACTGCAGCCCGTGTGCTGGCTCATGCAGCCTCCCACACACCACTTATCCTCTCGATAAGCCTGTCCGCGTCCGTCTTCTCTGCTTGTTTCGCTGAGGAATTTCTCAATAGACTGAATACTACCTATGGCCCGGCCCTTTTCTGTCTTGTCTTGTCTGGTAGACAGCACTAGGTTCACGGCACCACTGTTATAAATCACCTTTTGCTCCGGCACCAGCAAACTCATCAGCAAGAGTTGCAAACACGACTCATCACAGCAAGCAGGAGATAGACTTTCTTAGGCATCTTCAATGTACAAGTTATTTATTCAGGAAACCAGATATACAGATACAGTTCGTCATATCTTAGCCAAGCAGATTCTTGCCTTGCGTTACAGCTGCGTGATTACCTTCCTGCTGAAGATAATCAGGTTCTCTTGTGTCTATTCTAAGTTACATCTTCTAGACCAGTGTTTCTCAACATTTTATTGGTATGTACCCCTTTTATAACCCTGTACCCATCAAGTACCCCCTAGCATAGTAAACATTATCACAAGTACCCCTTGACATATATACTGTATATTTAATCTTAGTACATGATAATTGGTTCTAAACAATTTCCAAGAATCTACTATTGCTTTTAATTAGCTAAAACACTAATTTGGTGTTTAAGTAAGATTTATCATTTTCTAAAACTCTAAATTTCTTATTCTTGGTTAAGTATATCTATCCCGAGTACCCCCTGGAACCATCAGAAGTACCCCCTGGGGTACGTGTACCGCACGTTGAGAACCTAGGTTCTAGACTACCTATGCACAGCATACATTATATCAGAGTACATAAAGAAAGGAAATAATTAGGGGTTCCAGTCAGCATATAGAGAGCATGAAAGTAGGAATAAGAGTGCGCTCCGTCGGCCCATCTGGCCCTTTAATACTGACTAGGAAAGAGTTAAATGTGACCCCATCTTAGCCATCCCCCAGACCCGACTATTGGCTTAGACCCCTCGTGGTGTCTTAATACCCACCTACTCGATTA